>NW_015150520.1:856781-866367 GCF_000732505.1 Cyprinodon variegatus | reverse complement strand
CACACATCTGGGACTTCATGTCTCAATCCATCCACCAACATCATGTTGAGCCACTGTCTGTACAGGAGTTGGTGGATGCTTCATTCTAGGTCTGGGAGAAGACCCCTCAGGAAACTACTAAAATACTGAGCCTTAATGTTTAAAGGACAATACAGTTTGGTCAGGCTGTAGTGTGTTTTTACACTTAGATTTTGTGTCTGACAAGAAATCCAGGCCTCCATTGGTTAATACATTTTATTTCCATTGCTGAGTTTTGAGTGATTTTGTTGTCAGCATATTCAAATTTATAGAGAACGAAGTTTACGATAAGAATATTCTATTCATTCAGATCTAGGAAATGTTATTTGATGTTCCCTTTATCTATCTATTTATTTGAGCACTGTATATAAAGAATACAAGGAACATCTTTTTTTGTGGTCTAGGACATGGCCAACAAAACCATTGAATGCCTTTATTGTCATTCAACAAAAAGAAAGGTTTTGTGTAAAAAAATGATTAAAAACACACAAACGTCACAACTTTTGAAGCAAACTTTAATTTTGAACCATCATAGACATGACATAAATAGGGCAATAGCATCATTGAATAATATCAAGATATGCAATGAATTGTTTTTCAGTTAATCACAGTTTACATTTTAATGAAACACACTTCTGAAAGCCCCGCTTAATTATCCTTAAAGTTCTGCATTTCAGTCACCTGCTAATATTTTAGACAGAGCAGTATGACTAATATAAAAAAAGTTTTAAATGCACTAACAAAAACAATTAACTAGTAAACTTTATTTCAAAGGTTATTCCATACATAGCATGCAATAAAACAACACTATATCAGATATTAAATCATAAACATAATTCCCACTATAGATTTAGACAAAGTCACTAATTTCACAGTGTAGAGATCATGTCAAGATGTTCATGCAGCACAGCTGATTGGTAATTTATTAAAGTTGAATATTTTCAAAGTAATAAGAAGAGGCATTAGAACATCCATTTGCTTTCAAAAACAATGATGGTATAGTTAAAAAGACACTGTAAAAATGGGAAGCTTTAATTGTACATCCAATAATTATACTGATAATATTAACAATAATGATTATTGTGTGCATCCTGACAACTACATTTCATTTTAAAACAGGTGACTGTTTATTTTATTCACAGAACGCAGTTACTATGCTTTATAGCAATATATCCATGTTGTAATACTGTTTGGTTTGTAAATAGGTACCAACCAAATAAATATTTCCTTCTATATCTATTAATAATTTTGAGCTGTGACAGGGTATTTGAAAAAGAATCAAAATGCACAGAGCCCAAAGGAAAATATCTGCACGTTCTTTTTTTTATTTTTGACAACTTTGATTTCTTTGGTATTGAGTTTTAACTTTTTGGAAAGCTTTTTGAAAACTTTTAAAGGCTTAAACTCCACTGTGTGACAAACTCCTTTATTATGCTTCATTTTCAGAATGATTCTGCCATATATCAAACACTTAAATTTAACAGACTTAACAAATGAGCAAACTAAAGCCATTATATTATTTTTTTTTTAGGCTTGAAAGGGAATTGAGTTTGTCAGCATTTAGCCTTCATGGTTCTTTAGATGGGGATTTGAAGTGAGTCTTGTAAAACAATTGACTGTAGTTCACACTTTTTAGATTAAAGTTTATTTTTGTTCCTGTTTCAATGTCAGAATGAAAGTGCAGAGAAGTGTCTTGGTAGTTTTAAACACTGAATTAAGTTTTTCACTTTGAGCGCAAAGTTTCACGACATTTAAGACCACACGGGAACATCAAATGGACAAAAGTTTAACAGTCAATGGAACTTTCCCTTCTTTGTAATCTTTGTTCAAGGGTCTTTTTTAAGTTAAAGCTTCTTAAGCCTGTCTGTTGGCTGGAAGTAGGTTGGGAAACAACCTACTTTTTTCTCATTTTCCTCACTTCACACATATTTGTGAAAACTGCATCTTTCATTCTTTATAATACAATGCAAAGTCTCTCCATATCAACCTCTCTGATTCAGAAAAACACGACAGAATGTATTCAGAGATAGAAAACATTACACTTTTATTGAATATATGACAGCTAAACTCTGCAAGTAAATAACAGCAAGTTGAGTTTGTTAAAGAAAAGTCATCCAAAATAGGAATCACCCTTAAGGTCAAACTCTTTCTGGCTATTTGTCCTTCTTAGTCTACTTCTCTGCTGCACCTTCTAACTTTGGCACCTGCTTTAAATCTTCTTGTCATTCCTAGTTTAGGCCCCACCAGCTAACACCTGCCGACTATCAACCCAATCACATTCTTTTTTCTCTTGAGCAGTATTCTTCTCTTTCTGACACAGATCCTGAATATGATTGGATTTTAAGAACCTTCTGTAAGAGTCCTTCTCCATTAAAGTGTAGATCATCTTCTGAGCCTCGTCAAAACAAGATGGACTGCCGCTCTCAATTCCCCGCCTTGTCTTTTCTCTTGTAGCTGCATCTAAGTTTACCTTTAATGAATGAAAAGGAAAGAAAAAACAGAAGTTCAAGATACTGAAATAAAATGCATTAGCAGTCTCACTATTTTACCTTTAGGTGTAATACAAAAAAATATATATTTTCTAGCTTAACTGTAAATCATATGTGATAATGCTTTATACTTGTGTTTTGGTTTCCCTTTTGCAACAGTGGCAACAGATGAGAGTTCAAAGGGGGAATTCTATGTTGACACATGAATGGAAAACTCAATAAAAGAAAAGTAAAGAAGGGAACAAGGAGAAGCACAATAGAGAAGTTATTTCACTAAGATTATTTACATGTTATGTCTCAGGCAGCCTTATTATGTTTTTTCAAGGAAGGAATTTTTCTTTCTTTTTCAGCTCTCCTTTATTTTTTGCTTTTTGATATCAAGTGTTCATTTATTAATACTCAATTAATAAATGAAATGAAAAATGAATAGGTGATCTGATTCATTTGCGTTGTCTTATCTGTTAGAATAAATTTCTTTACCTCATTGGGAGCATCTGCATCAACATACTGCTGGTAGATTTGCTTCGCTTTAGTTGCCAGCTTGGAAGGTGACGTCTTCTTATAGTCCTCACAAGCGATCCAGAAGTAAACATTTTCCTGGCTGAACTCTGACTTTAAGAAGGTGGTGAAGACTGTACGACCCACTAGAAGTAAAAGGAAAAAGAAAAAGTTATATAAAATCAAATGTACTCTTACTAAAGAATTGTGAAAAACAAATTAATATCATCTTTTTTTTTTTTTTTGCTTCTTCGCCAAGCTTGAAAAGAAAAACACACTCAATAGTTCTTCATTTCTTTTATTGTTTTGTAACTAGCAAGCAAAGTTTTCCCTACTTTTCTAAAATAAGATAAAGTACTTTTATATAAAGCTTTCAAAGCATTTACATAGTGATAAATGATTGTGTTAAATGTCAATTTTAAAACGACCCGGGTTCGAATCCGGCCTGTGTTCCTTTGCCGCATGTCCCTCCTCGTCTATCATTCCCCCTTTCCTGTCAGCCTAATGTCGAAAAAAACAAGCCACTAATGCCATTAAAAAAATTAAAATAAATAAATAAATTTGTCTGATGAAAGCTAGAAGAACTAAGAAAGAATTTGGAAAATGCCGTTATTGCATTGACATGGCTGTCAGCATAAAAGTCTGTAAAATGCATATACATATATAAAGGAGTTAAACTCCTATGATTAATGCCTTAGATATGGCAAAACAGTTTATAAATACCTAACTCGACTAAAAATGGCAAAACCTGCAGGCCAAAAGTATTCCAGTTTACAATATGGTAATTGCAGTTTTTACCACAAGCCTAAAAAATGTTTTATATTCACGTTCAAGTGCTGCAAACAGCACTTTCCCCCGCTAGTATATGTTAGTCTGCTACTACGAACAAATAATATTTAAGAGGGATCATAATCCTGATGAACTGACTGCCCAGATGGTGTTTTTAGGTATACTTTGTAGCTTAAAAACATGTTAAAATTACTTTTTTTCCAATTCATCTAACAAAATAAAGCAAAGCCACTCTCTATATTGCAAGGGGAAGAGCACAGGAGCTCAACAACCAGAGCGCCGAACGTCCACAGTCTAGATCGTCTGACTTCAAAAGCGCCCAAGGTGAAGGGTTGGACTCCTTTATGACTCTGGAAACAACTTTTGTGGGTAGGCAACAAAAAACTGCTGCTATTTTTCAAATCTGAACACCATAATTAACAAAATATAACTAATAGTATACATAAGTTGTATTAAAACAAAATAAATATAATCATTCTTCTTTTAATCAATATTTTCTTTTATTTCTATTTACTGGTATTCAGACAATGAAATACATTTGCAACAGTATTTCTTTAATCTCTCTTAGAAATAAATGCAGATTGTTCCATTGGCCACGTAATCAGACAATAAAGAAGATTGATTCTTTGAGTAACAAAGTACTGCAGAACAAATAGACGGGAGCCTCAGCTAAAGACATAATATCATAAAACATAATGGATGCAGCTGTGCTCATCCAAACTTCCGCAAGACTAAGATGATAGATAGTGGAAACTGATTACGGTAAACAAAATCTTCCAAAAGAAGATCAGGTCATTAGAAACTGACAGATGGAGGAGGAAAGAAGGAATGACAATGTTGGAGGTCAATGACTAAGTTCATGGGATGCATCATGTCAGAACTCAGCTGGTTCCCGCAAGGTCATTGCTCTGCTGTCTTTACCATACACTCGGCAAGATTCTCAGAGGACTTGGATTAGCAAACACACATACAATCACACACAACTCAGACACACAACCTCTGCACTGGTCATATTGCCCTGAGGGGCCTCTCAGCAGTGCCTTGTGACACGTAGCAAAAGCCCAGAGCCTGAGAAGCGCCTTTGTGTGTTTGTGCTTAATTTGCATGTTTGTTCAGACTATCAAAATCTGCCTTAGTTCTATTTCCAGAGAAATCCCAAGGGTTGCATTATTATTTGCGGGAAGAGACACTTAATGGGTAATCATGATAAGGTAAAAGTTAATTACCCACTTCTCAGGTTCCTTTTTCCGGTTCGAACCTTAACACATGGAAATTGCAGTCTTCGAAAAGCTTATTGACGACCATTAATGAGTAAAGTGTTTGTCTGGCTCTTGTTTGATCATGTTCCCATGACTGCTGAAGCCTCATTGTGTCTAATGAAAACCATCCTGTTGTTTATATAAAATACTTTCCTCTTGTATATAAACCCCAAGAGACCTCTTGCTGAGAACTCGTTGAATCAAGCATGACTGTAAATATCAGTGTAACTGGTATCATCAAGTTGCTTCAGGCCGGTTTAGATCTCTATCATTACCTGGACTTTGCCTGATTCTCCCTGAGTATCTTTTATATGTATTGATGTGAAACTCTAATGTACTCACGTTCACTGCTCATCACATGACTGAACGACTCCTTCCATTTCTCTACTTCAGCAGCATCAGGGACCCTGGAAATAACAAAAGTATATATATTTTTTTTTTTAGAATTTATATGTACTAAGAAACAGATAATCATTTTCTGCTCTTATTTTATATGTTTACTAAGGCTGACCTAGGGATTCTGATGTTTTTTTTATTGTCTGTTTTTTCAGCTCACTAAATTTGATTAATCTTCTTATTTACAACATCTTGAAAAAATAGCTAAAAGTTATTCTAAAAGTTATGTTAACAGGTTGGTTTATTTTTCACTATGTAATTTTGCCAAAAAACATTTTTTGAAGAAGATAATATTAAACTACTGAACATTTCATCCACAATTTACTGTTTACACTGTTCATCATCTGACCTTTCCACCATGGAAAATAATGTAAATAAAATGCCTCACTAAAATTTCTGGTCTTTGCAACTATAAAGGTCATGAGAAGAACAGCTATATCAAGAAATAAGAAATCTAATTTCTATGCACATTAATTTTCTGAACTAAGTATTGATTATGTGTCACCTTTAACAGATGGGTTATATATTCCTAAAAAGGAAAGGTCAGTGCCATCACCTTCTCATAAAGGACAATTACAGGCTTGTAATGGGAATTACACCTGCGGGCAGATCAGGGTCAAAACAACACCTGCATTTCCGCAGGTTTTCCATGTTTAAGTTTATATTTTCAGTAAAAACAGTAGAGATCATTAAAAAATGTTGAAGTATTTTTAGTCTGAACAGCTACAGAAGAAAAGAGAAAAAGTTGGTGTTTTCAACAACCCTTTAACACAAAACATTCTCTTTGAACATAAATCAACCCATCTGTATTCTATTTGTCTTTCCCAAATAGAATAGAAATAGAAATAAATATTTTAATTTATTTAAGAAATCCAAGATTCCATCATTTTAAGAAGTTAATTCAAAGCTAATGGTCCACCAACCCTTTTCAAGCATAGAAGCAGGAATGAATCATAATGTTCAAAAGCACATTTAAATCCCGTTAAAGCAAAGTTAATTTTGATTTTTTTTTTATTGTGTTTAAAAAACAACATGCTACTCTAAGATGGAATAGACCAATGATGATTAAAAGTAATAAGAACTAACCTTGAAAAATTATGCCTTAATGCACTATCAACAAGTATTTTCCTAGATTAAAACTGAGCACATTTCTTGTTGTAGATGCTGCTTCAAAAATACGCACGCTCTTGTTTGCTTGTATGTTTATCTCCACTGTTTGCTTTTAGAAAGATATTTGTATAAATCTTTTTGTAACATGTGCAAATATACAGTTTTATCTATACTTTATTAAAAATCACTAGGATTTATTTTCTTTCTTAAGACAAAATAAAAAAAAATCACAACACCAGAGTATTAAAAGACATAACCAAAATATAACATTATTCTGACCTCTTTACAGCAGCCGTCACAGTTTTTTCCTTTATCTCCTTCTGATCTGCAGCATGGGGTTCAGGCTTCTGCAGTAAGAAGCTTATTTTGTGCTTGATATCTTTAGCGCTGAGGAGACATGAATATTGAACATTTTGATTTGTTTGCAACAAAAAAAAATCTAAATATTCTAAGGTAGAATATTTGTAACAAGATTAAAACATTTTTTTTATTAAAGTTATTTAAAAAAACTGAAATATTTGATCTGTCTTGTTAAAGCTAGTGTTACAGAATAAGAGCAGACATGATATTTGATTTAGTTTACATAGGCAAAAATCCTTCTGCTGTTTAACTGCTCTGAGCTTACCTTTTCAGGCAGGTTGCTGGAAGGGTTGCAAGTCCTTTACACATGATGGAACGCTAAGAATCCAAAAGTCACAACTTGTTTTTTTCTCAATGACAGCAGGAAAGCCACTGAGCAATCGTGGACAGTGGAGTTTTTATAGTGGCGTCCTTCAGTATTAAACAGCAGGCTGTACTTATCTCCACCCCCAGCAGTGATTTATACAGGAAAAGAGGGGAGAGAAAGCCAGCCAATCACTACCGATGAAGAGAGAGTGAAAGAGACAGGCAGAGAAGTAACACATGAGAGAGGGAGGGAAAGACAGAGAAAATACATGAGAAATTTAATACAGATGAGGGTGTAATCAGCCCAAACAAAAAGTTCTATTGGGACCATTCAGGTATTTTAGGAACTTGCAAAGTTTGCCCTATGAAGGAGACAAAGAAGACAAACCCTTAATTATCCAAAATCTAATCCAGGCTTTGGCATTGACGTATGCCTGTACTTCTTTTATTGCATTAAATTAGGTATTTCTGGGAAAGCATCGTCATTTGTTTTCATTGAAATATACAAATACAATTTCACTGAGCATTCACTGTTAGATATACGCCTTTAAAACCATTCAAAAACATTTTTCACAATTTTACATTTGGTCAATCTCAAACCTAATGTTGATTTAGGCACCAGCTCATTTTATTTGCAATTTTTAATTATTAAGGTCCGCCGATTTAAAAAGGAACATTAAATTTTTTATTTTTCTGCATCACTATGCTGAAAAATATCATGGGACTTTCCATCCATCAAGCAAGAGGGTACACCAGTTCAACTGAGGTCCAATTACAGAATATTTATCACTGAAACACTGTCAGTCTTTATTCAACAGTAATTCACATAAGGATAAAATATTTGAGCTCTAAGAAGAGGTCTTTAGAAAACAGTCAAAAAAGCACATTCCATAGAATTCAAGAAAAAGAGAATGATCCTTTGTGGACTGTACACAAGAATAGAGAGCAAAATACTCATAAATATTTGTTTGCTTTTTGGAAAGTTGGGACAACTTTACTCCATTTATGCTTGATTCAAAGTTCTTTCTAAAACATACAATATATTTCACCATTCTAAGTTAACAGTCTTAATACTACAGAAATTTATGCAACCATATGTAATTTCACTTGCACATAACAGTTGTTGATTTAATATATAGGTTAAGCCCTGAAAGAAGTCACATCAGAAAGCCTTGCTTATGAATGCACACATTCTTAAAACAGAGATAGGTCAAGGGCAAACAAGAAGTAGAAGAAAAGCTAATGTTCCAAGGTGGGGGGAAATATGGGGTGTGACTGTGGAAAATAGTGAACAGAAAACATAAAAAACTTAAAAGACAAAAGAAAAATTGGATCCACATTAGAAAGGGGAAATCTGTTTTCTTGTATTTGATGCTGTAATTTTGTTGGTAATATGAATGTTATAGAATGAAGGCTCAGATAATATTGACACATGAAAAATAACATACCAGATTCCTCAAGGCTCCATTCTGGGGCCCCTCCTATTCAACATCTACATTCTCCCCTTAGCTCAGATTATAGCACACAAGATCAGTTACCATAACTAAGCAGATGACACACAGCTTTATATCACAATTTCACCAGGTGACTATGAACCCATCAGAGCGTTGGCTAGATGCTAAAAACAGATCGATACATGGATGCACCATACAGTAATTTTCTCCAACTGAATAAAAACAAAACCAACGTAATAATTTTCACAGCTCACAGCTTCAGCTACTACAGCTAGAAACCACTGATTATGGCCAAAATCTTGGTGTCATGATGGACTCAGACCTGAACCTTCAGAGGCACATAAAGGCAGTTTCTAAGTCAGCCTTTTATCACCTGAAAAACATTTCCAGGATTTAAGGACTAGCTGGATCTAGAAAAACTAATTTATGCATTTTTATTTCATTTAATTAATTACTGCAACAGTGCCTTCACAGTTTTGCATAAAAAGTCAGTCAGAGAATATAATTTAAAATCCTTCTGTTAGTCTATAAATCACTGAATGGAGCACCTCAATACATAACAGATTTGTTGTCAGTGTATCAACTTCCCACACCACTCACGTCTTCTAGTTTAAGCCTACTCTGTTCACCCAGAACTAGAACCAAACATGGAGACACAGAATTTAGTTCCTACGTTCCACTAATTTGGAATAAAATTCCAGGAGACTGGAAAATTGCCTGAGTTCTTCTACCGTATTTTCACGACTATAAGGCGCACTTAAACGTCTTTTTTTTCCCTCAAAATGTGCAGTGCGCCCTATGGTGCGGTGCACCTTATGTGTGTTGTAACTGCGACTTTTGAGACCACCTCATTGAGGAGATGATGAAAGAGTGGCTGAATGTAAGGAGACCAGGTGTTTTTTTTCCA
>NW_015150520.1:780710-853811 GCF_000732505.1 Cyprinodon variegatus | reverse complement strand
CAATTGTCAAACTTTTGGTGTCGATCATTCGATTTCATCCTGGACACTACAGAAAATGGGCTTAAAGTGTAAAAAACCGAACTTCTCCTTTAACCTTACAGTCGTGTTTTTTGACTGTGGGCCGGAGTACCTGTAGAGAACCAACACATGGACAGGAAGAATATGCAAACTGCATCAGGACCATGAGCATGCCGGAGGTACTGGGCTGCAAATCAAACTCCGAAACTTCTTACTGTAAAGCAACAATGCTACAGACTGCTCCATTATGTAGCCCGGAAGCTTTTTCCACTGTACCTTATTTTTTGTCTGATGGTAGTTACTGTACAGACCACAAGCTTACAACACCACACAAGATGTAGAAGTAGAAAACAAAGCTGTTTCCAACATTTTTACAGCCTCTACTAGTTATCAAAGAATGATAGTAATTTCTTTCAAATATGTTTTTCTTATCTGTTTTTTCAATTTATATCTATCGGCCAACTTATACAATGTCTTCAGATTTTTATTTCAATATACCCTCGCCAGTGCACATCGACATTGTCTTTTCCATGTGGAGCTATTTACTGGTATCAGGTAGCTACAACTTTTTTTACAAGGTGCATGGTGTGGAAAATCAACCATGCAGAATGGTGTGGGTGCTACAAATATTAGCAATTTGGGTCTGTGGACCACGCATACATGTCAAGCATAAACCAAGCCCTAAGAATTCTGACCTCATTAAAAGCATTAAAAGGTTTCCTAATTTTGCAACATTAATGACATTTTAACCACATCCAAAGATTCAGAGACTTTTTCATTTTACTTTTTTAAATTAAGCATAAGATGTTTTGATTAAAGTTGGAGAAACACTGACCAGTTTTACAAGGTCTGCATAGACTGCACTTGTTAGGGACATTCAGAAGTCTGAAATGCCCCACTAAACTGTTTGGCCAGCTTTACACAGACTATCTGTCATGTTTATACATTATCCATCAGAAATAGGCTCGATCTGAATTGCTGATGGCCAACTAAAGGGAGAAGCATGCAGCATCTCCACTGAGCTGGTGGGAATTACTGTATTGTTGAATGACATCCATTTAGGATATAATGGAGGAAACACAGGTGATGGTCTATGTGAATGAGGAGTCAGTGCGAGAAGGTGCGGAGCCTCACAAGCCTGTGAGAGAAAATTCAACCAGATCAACTTTAGCCAAACAAAGTTGATGAACTTAAGGGCCGATATCCTGCTACTTTTAGCTGAGTCCTGATAAGGACTTACCAATTGATTAAGCTGTATTAAACCACAGACACAACTAAACATTGCAGGAAACTTTCCAATAGTACCAGTGTTTGGGTATCTTTGGTATAATTAGATGAATCGATCCCCTCAGTGCTTTAAACTCCCCAGACTACCAAGGGAGTCGAACACTAAGTCAGATGGGGCTGCTCTGAAATGTACGAAAACAGAGGTCTTCAGCCCAGGACCCATTGTCTTGCATGTGTTAGATGTGTGTCTCTGCTGCACTACACCTGAAACAAATGGTGGCATTACTTCCTCAGCAGTCATGGGCTTCAGAGGTCAGTTAATCACCCATTTATTTAAGTTGAGGCAGGTGAAAGAAGCTAAATGTCCAGGACAGTGGGTCCCCAGGTGCCAGTGTTAAAGACCCCAATCTGATATGAAAGATATGCACAAAGTGTGTATTTTCTTCTCACACTAAGTTTGTATAGCTATTTTTAATATAAATTTTCATCTCTTTTGTTAGGTTGTAATTCCAAACAATCCTCAAGAACTCATCTCAAGTAATATACAAACCACCTGGTCAATTAAAAAGGATTAAAGTATGATTTACTTGCTGCTAATTGCAAAGCCATTTTTCAAATAGATGACCCTGTTTGATTTTTGATTTGTTGAGATAAGCCAATCACTAAGACAAATGAAGAAATATCTTCCTTCAAAGATCACTGGGGGCTTGTTGTGCTTCAGATTATCAGTTTTTCAACACAAGGCATCTGGTTGTTATAGGAGACAAGTAAATATCCCTATAAAGAATCAAAGTCACAATTTTACCCTACATATAACGACCGAAGGGAAGGCAGATTCCCATTTCATTCTTCAAAAAGTAAGTAATAAAATACTGATGCATCAAAATTTAATGTCTGTTTATTACAGCGTTTAAGGTTTCTTAGATGAGCTGTTTTCACCTTCAAATTTTAAACCAATTCAGCTTTTATCTATCTGTACCCTCAGAGATTAAAAAAACATTTTCTAATTGGAGAATTGTAAATTATTTGTACCCCAGACTGACGGATTACAATGTCTTTTTCTTAAATAATTTGACGTTTGCAATGTATATAATGGGTAATCATCCCTTGCTACCCTGGTCTAACATGCAGAAAGATTTTCACTCCTGTTAAGGAAAGCTATGTGTCAGGCTAATTTAGTTAATTAGCTCTCTCATCTTCTCTTGAAAGGAAATCCTATTTCAACACCTCCAGTCTTGCTTGCAGCCAATAAACTAATTAGACTGAAAAACGACTAACCAGACTGAAGTTCTTGGAATTCTGTGCTCAGTTGTGAGCACCATTTATTTGTATAATTTTCTTTCCTTCTTTAGCTGATATATAAAAGAGGTCTGAAAGAAGTGATCTGAATAATCAAAAAGAGAATCAAGAAAAAATGTAAATTTTACAATTTGTATGGCTCATGTGTTAGCATTCAAAGCATAGAGGACAGCCAGTGCTCTAAGAAAGGGAAAAGATTTAAGGAATTATATATTTTGGCTGTTTATTTTATTTATTTTTTAAACTGGACAAAATTAATTGTACATCCTATATATAACCTTCTACAAACTGCAAAACAAGATGTAGCAAAGGGGTATTTATCCCTTTGATTGTGAGTGTTACATCATCCAGAGCTTCAGGTATGCTCCCGGTATGCTAAATTGACCAAAGAGGAAGTCTAAGAGTCTAAGGGTCTAAGAGTGACTCAATTAATCTATTCAAAGGCTAAACCAGTCCAAGCCAGAATCAATAAGGGTGCCAAGACCTGAAGCACCCTCTTGGTCCTAACTCGCATCCTAAAAAAACTACAGGCCCCAACCAAGCAGGTCCTCCACCTGCAATGAGGAACATCAAAAATAGGTACAATGCAAATTTAGTGTGAGGCCTTCCCAGTTAGATAAACTGGAACTGTTTGCATGTATAAAACATAAACCTAACAATAGAAAGTCACCTGACTGCTAGCTTAATATCATCCATAGCCCTTTGTTAGTCAGCACGTTTCAGACACCCACCTTAGGACCGTTAACCAACATTGTTACAACAAAAATAACACACATAGCATAGGGGTTCATCTATCCACATAAACAAATTTACAAATAAGCACTAAAAAAGGTGTTTTGACATCCATTTTTCATGCTGCCATCCTTGACAGACATCTGATCGCAGAACAGCCAATGTGTCCTCCATAATGTTAAGCTGAAACAGTTTACATAGCTCATCAAAGGGAATTTCTCACTTCCTTTCTCGTTTCTCATTGTCTCTCCATTTCTTTTTCATACTGAGCTGTCAGGGTTTAACATATCTCATGCCTTTGACCAACTCTCTGAAAGAGTGATTGCTGACAAAAAGCATCTTTATGTTTTTCATACCTCTAGAAAGTCTATATCAGCAGTATGGACTTTTTCAATGAGACATATAGTTCTACAACACACTATATTTTTAAAGCCCTGTGGTTTGTTATTCCAGACATATGCGGAGGGCCCCATAAAAGAGGTTTGTTTAGTTTCTGTCAAAGCAGAGCTGCTTATGAATTCTGCCTCACAGCCTCCTGCAGTGGACCAGCACTAATCCAGACAGCAGGATGTAATCAGAGCCACAGATGCCAGCTTTTTGTAGCATGAAAGTGTTGATGATGGCTCTTTGTGCTTATGGTACTCACTAAGTCACACAAACATACAGGTGTAACAGCCATATAATTGGAAAACCATGCAATTTGGGTGAAAGACTATTCTATTTCCAGTCGTTAAGAAAATGGTATCAAGACAGAATGAATACAAAATGCTTCCACAGTATATAATTTGTCAAATACAATGCTATATTATACAGTTTTCATGGTTGAAACATTGTATGCAACAACTCTTAATATACAAAGCACAAAAAAAACATTATTCATGTAGATTTTTTTCATTACCTGTAATATTTCATGCAAAAGTTTAACCAATGTTACCTGAAATACTTAAAAAAGTAAGATGGTTTATAATCATTTTAATGTTAAAATATAAGTTAAAAAATTGGACCATATAATCATGGTTGGGCTGGCCTAGCAGGAGTCCTAAATTGCCTGTCTTTTCTAGCCGAATCAGCCAGTTTGTTGCCTGAAAGTTTTTTTTTTATCCAATTAAATGCAGCTGCCCTTTCTGTTGGAAGTAATGTTAATATAAAGGGGAGCTACAAGTGGCCTCTCATAACAAAGAAAGAAAAAGAAAAGAAAGAAAGAAAGAAGAGTGTTTCAAATGAGCAAATGTGCTAAAAATGAGAAGAAAATTATGGACTGAGCAAAAACACCAGGATATTTTCCATGCTGGAGGGGTAAGGTTAGAATGACTCCAACCAGCCTGGACAGTTACACAGTGTTATAATTTCATTTAATGGTATATAGTTAGTTTGTGTTTTAGATTGTGTTCAGGGTTTACCGAATGTTAAATAAAGGCTATTAGCAATGTAATATCATCAATGCACGTATCATTAATCTGCATTATCAATTAAAATAATTTCATAATGGCTGACCAGAAAAAATAAATTATTCACTGAAAAAGAAAAGCTTCAGGAAACTGGCACTGTTTCCTGACAGTGATATATAGACTTATATTTAAGTATATGGGCTACAAATCGGTTTAACCTGTTTTGACATTTATGTAGCTATTTATCAGATCAAGAATAATAAAGCAACTCTTTTTATTGTGTTTGTTTGTGTGGCTAAATTTTGATTTTTATTCAGTAATAATGTTCTAACATTGAATTCTTCCTCAAAGTGTGTAAAAGTTTTCACTGTTGCCTTTATTGTTATTGGTAGCTGAGAAGGTCAGTTGCAGTTATTGTCATTTAGCTGATACAGAGGAACAGGAAAATCCTAGAGATTAAGAGGAAGAAGAGACAGATGAGGAAGAGGAGTTTGAAGATGACAAGGAAGAGGAAGCACCAAAAAGGCAGAGCCAAGTAAGACAACAGTATCCAGTATCAGGTTGGCAATAGGGTGTTTCCTTCCAATTCCTGAACCCCAGAGATCTAAGAGTAGCACTCAAAACCTAGGCTTTTTGATTGTGACAACAGGCTGAAGAATTTCAGAGTAAGCTTGTATTTCAGGGTATAGATTCGGAGGTTGTTTTTAGGTCCTTGATATTTGCTTTAATCTGTATGATAGGCTGCTTGTTTATGCATGAAAGGTAAAAATAAAACTAACTATAAAACTAAGAAGATCTGGGTGTCCAAAGCGTTGCCATAGTTAAGAGGTCGCAGGCGAATTTTGTTCAGTTGCCAGTAGCAATTAAGTGTTTCTCTTGCTCTCCAGTACAAGTGGTAGATGCAGATAGAAACTTTTAACCGCTGCAAATTTTGTTGAAACAAATCAATATTTTCTTACAATTGGAAAATGTTAGTAAAAACCCATAGTATCTGACTTTATAACCTGGCTTTTATCCATATTGTCTAACAGACGCTTAAAAGGAGTGGACTTTGTACCCAAATCTGCTTTCAATTTATCTATAAAATCTGTATAAATAAGACAAGCAACTTCAAAGAATGAATGACCCAAATCATTTTCCTATTACTAAAAACAGTCAAAGGCATTTTCCTTAAATCTTTATGTCCAAATATGTAAACTGAATACCTTTGTTTTAGTAGGGCAAATGACCAAAACAGTCATATTTTACAAAAACCTAATTTATTTATTGAAATACAATAATGTATAATAGATTTATTCTAGAGCAGGTCAAAAAAAGGATTCTATAGTTTATTTTTTTTATATTTTATTTAGTATATTTTTTTTCTTTATCATATTCTCTCTTGACATTAAAATACTTTTGAACTGATGATTTTTGTATGTATGGAAAGTTTAGAAACCCTCACATCATTGTTTCAGATGTCAAGTGTTTGCAGTACCTGTTGAAAGGCAGGTTTATGTGTAGATGAAGAATTGGAGCAGTAGTATTCACATAGTGAAGATATGAACAGTTTAAACTTTGCATTTCTATCATGATTTAATTAAAGATCAGACCCAAAATGCAGAAGACCAAACAGAGAGACCAGTGAAAAATTTAACAGGTTTATTAGTATAATGACAAGAGTCCAATGCTGCTCTGAACACTGCTCAACCGGAACTGAAGGGTGAGGGGAAGACACTGCAGTTAGTTAAGGCTCAGTGGGAAATTAGATTCTTTGGCTTGAAGAGGAGGAATAGGTTGCAGACTCACGTTTCCAGAAAAGGTGTCCTTTATAGAATCCAGTCTGTGTGAGATGTTCCAGTGATTGTCTTGTTTGATGTTGGGCGGACAGGGTTTACTCAGACTGCGGTTGTTCCTTGGTGAAAGGAGAAGCTGACTGCCACTCAGATTTCCTGCGGTACTTGAACGGGCTGTGGTGCAGATGACTCCCTTGCTCAGTGTGAAACTCAAACAACCTATTGGGGGAAAGTGGATCCGAACCTCCTGTTTGTATCCCCAGCTCAGTTTGAGGCTCAGTTGATCCTTCCAGGGAGAGAAGGTCCGAAACTTCCAGTTTGCAGGATGACTTCCTGCCGAGAGGCAAAGACAAAAATAGCAAGATTAAAACTCAGGTTGACAAAAACTCAGTTTGACTCAGCAAAACTCAGCTTGGCTAGAGTACCCAAAACTGGCAAACACTCTGGCCCCGAGGTAGTGGCAGTCAGCAGCTTAAGAGCACTCCACAGGTAATGAGGAAACGAGCTGCAGGTGTGCAGGGAGGCCCAATGAGGACGGGGCACCACCTGGTGGAGGAAAAAAGGAAACACAGAAACAACCCACAAAAACTGGATTCCTGACAATTTCCTCACTGCATACACATTAGATATTCTTCAGAGATTTTTTTTTTTCATATTATTCTTTTTTCTGATTGATTATGATTGTTTTTAGAGTTTGTGGGGTTTTTTTCATGTGAGTTTTTTTAACTGGAGAAAAACATATATACATGTGTGGCTCCAAGTGGCCAACACTTGGAAAAGGTTTTTAAAAGGCTCTTTCTAAATTACATCTGAAATTTTGATCAGCCTTCATAATAATATTATTTTTTTTACCAAGTATTGTTGAATTATTTCATGGCTCCATATTTTTACTGGTTCTTCCCAACCCTTGAAAACTGGCTCTGAAACTCACCTTTGATTAACTTTACAGGCTGTACCCAAATAACCCCAGCTGAACCACTGTTGTATGTGTTGTTTAGAACGAAACGAACTCAGATTGATTGTTATCAGTCAATGTTATATTTGGTAACAGTTTAACAGGCTTTCTAGTTCACATTCAGTTTAAATACAGTGTGTTTAATGGGGGGAGGCTACTCAGGATTAATTTAATCTAAACTTTAACATTAAATTGAATTCTCACAAAGGTCAAAAACAATCAATGTAGTTTCTCTATCTGGTCATACATCGTCATAAAGAACCTCAGGTGACAGCCCTGTTTTAAGTGGCTCAATCCCTATAATTGATCTCCCTCATGCCCCTCTTTAGTTCAGCTGCCTCTGAACTGAAGTGCACAACATTTTTCCCCTGCTCCTCTCATGACTGAACCCTCTTGTTAGATGATGACATAATTCAGCTTTGAAGAGACTGGTTATCAAAGCATAATTATGGGTGACTGAAGCTGGACAAACAGCTAATAAAAGAATAATACATGAGAAAATTGAACAAGTGTACTAACAGTATTAAGAGAAAAAACCTTGATGGAAGTTAGAAAATGTACAACATTCCAAAATTAAAGACAATTATTCTCTCCCACTAAATTAGAATAGAAAAAGAATTTGTGTTTTGTCACTGTGAATAATAATTTTTTCCTGCTCCTCTCACAATCATACTCTTACCTTTCAAAAAAGTGATCCTCAAACTCTGAGATGCTATCAGAAAAAATCCTCTTTTAAACTATTTTGCAAGACCATTTCTGTAAAATGTGCTGTTGTAAACTTAATCTGATAAGCAAGTAAATCTTAGAATGTTTATTCACACCCACCACCTAATATCTGTCTATTGGTTTCCATCAGACAGAGCTCAGACAGCATCAGCAGGAATGAGAAAACAGATTGTCAGTGCCTTGATTCCACATCAATGCTTTAACTTTGTCCAGAAATTATCACACGCGTGCACCCCCCCCCCCCCCCCCCCCCCCCCCCCCCCCCCCCCCCCCCCACACACACACACACACACACACACACCCGAACCCCCCCGGCCACCACTTCACACGCACATTCTCATCTTGCTACATGTATTGAAGACCATATATGATACCCATTAACGTTCATTTGTTTTACCCTTTCTATGCCCTAACCCTGACAATCACCCTAAATCTAGCCATTACCAGAGCATACTTAACAAACTAACCTAAACTCAATTCACAAATTCCCACTTGTAAATTAGTTATTTTTCTTCAATTTTAACACAAAAGAACACATATGGATGCAAAAGAGAAGATGTTTCGAGAAAAGTACACAGGACCTGGTTAAAAAGGTGTACTTTGTGCACTTTCAGCTGTGACAAGAAGCATATCGAACCCAAACAACGGAGCAGAGTTTTCCAGCCTCAGGTAATGACCCGTAGCACTGGACTCAGTGTGCTTTTGCAGAGGTCTACTTCAGTGATTGCTTACAGGCCCTATCAGTAAGTCATTCATGTCCGACCATAATAGGTCCTGATGAGGCTACGTGAGGAACAGCATGCAGGTTCAGTTATCGAAAAATGTTGCTATTGGAATGGCCTGCCTTCACAGTTTTGATCTCACATGGTGACAGTCGGATGATAAATCAAAGCCTCTAAAAGCAACCTTTATCTGTGTTATGTTTAAGTGATTACCACATTTAACATTGTGCAAAAACGAAATGTCACAAAATTGCCTGAAAGCAAATATTTTGAAACTATATCTCACTGTGAAAAGGCTAAGTGCCACACAGATAATTTTATCTTTTTCTCAACAACTAATACACATATTCACAACAAGAGATATTATAAGAATGACAGACAGCAAGTCTGCAAGCTTTCACATTTTGTAAAATGAAACCCTTCTTTGTTAGCACAACTTCTAAAAATATCTGTTTTTCTTTTTTTTAATAGATGTTACCAGATGAACTTGTTTAGTAACAGGTACAACAAATGTTGTACTGTACCTGTTACATGTTCTTACCGGGCAAACAGATGAGTGCAAACAGAAGACCTGATGAAAAATCTTACAACCATTTTCAAAGCTTCTGCAGCAAAACTTGAGATAAAATGTGCATCCAATTTTGGATATTTCATAAGTAAATATTGAGTATGCAGCAACAATTAGCACTCAATGGGTTAAGAAAACAACTATTTTGAAATATGAAAAGTCAGGAAATAAAACAAACGTGTAGTAAGAGGCCAAAAACCTATTTTACCAAGTATGTAGGACATGCAGATCCAGGATTTTTATGGAAAACAGACACAATATTGTGTTGTAAACAGCAGCAGGGGATCAGGAACACTTCTGAAAACAATTAAAAGCAAATAGTTGCTACACAAAGAAAAAAAGAAAAACCACAGACAAAAATTGTAGTTGTCATTTTAAGACATGTAGGCCTATTCATTTGTGCCTTTGGTAAATTGGAAAAGTATTTGTGTCGTCCAAAAGGGCTTCAGGTTAAAACAATTTCAAGATCCAGGTCCAAAGCAACTAAATGCATTGGAACAGAAATCATTCATTACATAGTAACTGGTACAGATGATGTCAAGGTTTTAGATCAAAGTTTGTTTGACGTCAGGGAAAACATTTGGTAATTTCAATTTTTTCAAACAACATGGGTTTAAAGTTAACCACAGTATGCAACACTAGACCTGTCACATTGCGAAAAAAAAAAAAATTAAAAGACAAAATAATCAGCAAAATAAACCCTCTATAAAACTTCCTGCACCACAATTATTGGTGCCATTTTGAAATTTATCTAAATTTCTTTGTAAGATATTGATATCCTTGTGTTCCTGTTTCGTTGTTGTGTAAATATGACTTTACAGTATATGGAGGGACATTTTTGCTTGGCCACGCTTTAAAGAAAAAAGCAACAAATTTTCCATTCAAGTAAGACAGTTGTTTTAGTATATTCAAGGGTCAGGAAACAAGTCCAAGTTAGCATCTTGGTCCTTGTGCCTGCTGGCCATTTGATTTTAGTTTTATTATAAAAGGAAATCCAAAAATCAGGTGAAGAACCATTTCCTGATTTCCAAATATAATTAAAAAAACATGGAAAACCAGTGGCTTTTGATGCATTTTGTCATTGACTCTTCAGCAATCCCTTGCACCAAGCATGCATGTAGCGACAGTGGAGAAGAAAAACTGCCTTTTAACAGGAAGAAACCTCCAGCAGAAACAGGCTCAGTGTGAGTGGCCATCTGCCAAGGCCGACTGGGGTCAAGGAGGCAACTATCAATCAGGTGGCCCCATACCTCAAAGACACAGCCAGGTAGACAAGCCCCAAGGTAATGCTTTTGTCATGCTTTTGAAAAAGAGCGCACACAGTTGGTCATAGTAAAAGAAACACTACAACACTGGGAAACAGGCAATGCTCCTACATCTCTAAACAGAGATGTTGATGGCAGCAGCACATCTGATATTTCAATCCAGATGGCAGTCACAATGGACAGGAAAAGCCCAGATTATTATTTTATGATGAGAAAAAGCAGAGAGAGCATAAAGTTATGAGTGAATACTGCAGAACGGGAGAAAGGAGATATCAGAGAATGAAGCAGAGTGAGGAAAATCAGGGAAATGGTTCCTTATTGTTATCTTTTCAGAGAACCTCGGGCAGAAAGGTGAGCTTCAATGACTGTCTGTAGGCGTTGCTCACAGCAGATATACATCTGAAAGTGTGCATGTGCAGAAAAAGACAGCTAACTGGACAAGCACGTACAATGACCTTAAGTAAATATATCTCCAGAATGATTGACAATTAGGAGACAACACTCAGGGTCCCTAAGCAACACCCTTAACTCCACGCTGCTCCCCGGGCGCCGCACAATGGCAGCCCACTGTCTGCCGCACTATCTGTGGTCACCTAAAATTTTGGAGAGGTGCACCAAAGTGTCTCCGGAAGGGGCGGACGCATATCTGCATTAACTGCGACGTATGCAGACGATCTGGTTTCTGAGCATAAACTAGCCTTAAGCATGCTTGTAGCAACAGTGGAGAGGAAAAACTCCCTTTTTACAGGAAGAAACCTCCAGCAGAAGCAGGCTCAGTGTGAACAGCCATCTGCCGAGGCCGGGTGGGGTTCAAGGAGATGGAAGCAGTGATGCAAAAGGCAACTTTAAAGGTGGAACTGTCCAGGAAACACACAGCCACTCAGACGAGCTCCGTCTGACTGGTTGTCACTGTCAGAGAAACAGGACTATAATGAAAAACAGGCCAATCTCCAACATCTATAAATAAAGGTGTTGATGGCAGCAGCACAGCTAATATTTCTCTCCAGGATGGTGTCACAGCCAAACAGGAACAGACAAGGCAAAGCTACTATGAGAAAAAATAGAGTCAGCATAACATTAGAGACTGAACTAACAAATTCTGCGGAGTGGGAGAATAGAGAGTGAAGCAGAATGATGAAAAAGGGTCCCTATGTCCTCCAGAAGTTTTATCTGGAGGACATAGGGAAGATTACTCATGAACATCTTAATTTTGAAGTGTTTCAAAGATGTTACACGATGAAACTCCAGTGTAAACCCAGAACTCCCTGAAGAGACTATTGGTCCCTTTTCACCATGAATTAAAATAGAATCCTCATCCTCAGATGACTTCCCAAAAAGAGGACTGTTTGGGTTTACCTCCTGGACCTGAAACCCTGCGACCTTATCTCTGATGATAGATAAACAGAAATGGATTGAAAATCCAAAAACATACATTCATTAAAATGTATTTTTTTAATGCTTCCACTCTATGAAATATCATAGGGTAAATGCTTTCCCATACTTTTTATTTTTCCAAACAGGCCTCAACTATGTTGTATCTAAAATATCCCTACAGTAAACATTTCTGTCTACTTAAGTTATTTTCCATAGGCTATTAAGGTCAACAACATTAGACTTTAAGCCTAAGAGTTAAGAAACACAATTTCAAACTGAGAGCTCTTTTGGTCCTAAATATGTTTTCTTTCTCACAATGTGACTTGTCTCTGGGCATAAGCTTTAATCAAATGTTAAATCAAATATGTCAGAGGGAAAAGAGGACATTTTTGCATTTTGTCATTTGTCAGAGAGAATTTTATCTTATTTCATATTAGCAATATTTTTTATAATGGTGATTATAAGAAGAATAAGATTTCTAGCTAATTCAAAGATCAGCTTCTCTGGATTTGCCTTCCAACAATTGCTTTCTTCTTGCCACTCTTCCTTAAAAGTTAAATATGTGCAGGGCAGATGCAATTACTATCTTGTCCATAGATTTTAGACTAGGATAGTTCCTCAATGCTTTACTGTATGTGAAAAACCCATGTGTCCTGAGAAGGAGATAAGTAAACGTTGCATTCAAGGTTTAATATTTTAGATAAAATGTGAAGAAAAGTAAGTTTCCTCTCAGTGCTGTTATTTCCATTTTGGATGGCTATTTTTATTGGAAATAATGCTGAAGGAAGAACCAGTTCCCAGTTTTAGGGTGGAAATTAAGCTGTGCTCAAGTTTCATGCTGCGTGATCTGAAGTGTAGTAAGTTATTCAGTAACACGTAGGCCATTTATAAGCTACAAAAGTTTAAAGGTAATCTTTCAGTCATTCAGCAAGTGACAATTAGTAGATTCTAGTATTCAGAAGGACCAAGTTAGTTGGGGTTTTTTTTCAATGAAATCACAAATAAGGTAATTTTTTAGCTTCTATAGATGTCTCTGCATGTGCTGGTGTTGCTAAGTGTGTCGGTCCATTTGCAACCGATTAAATAGTCACACGAAGTCTTCCATTAGCCTGTCATGAGGTGTGTAATTTGGAACATTAGGCTGCAGTGATGATCTTCGCTCTCTTTATTTGTAATGGAAAAAGCATTTTCAAACCCATTTTCCTCAAAACACTTGTTAAATACGTGAATATAATAGACAGGATGAGAACATCTTACATAAGAGGGCTAATTTATTTTTTAAGCTTATTTTTTGGGTATTCAAAAATAGAAACAAAAAAGCAATTGTATTATTTGTAAATACATCATGGTGTATTTGCAAAGATGCTCTGCAAACTTGCTTACATGTTAAGGTGTGATTAATTCACTATGGAGCAATATGTAGTTATTTTATGAGACAGATTCAGAGACACATAAAGTAGTGCAGGATTTTGAATTATTATAAAAAAAAATATTAACATTCAAACACTTTTTTGACAAATTGTATCAAATATTACAAAAGATTTTTGAGAGGAAAATTCCTTTTCTTTACATTTCATCTAAAATATTAAACCTTTAATGCAATGTTTACTTACCGCCCCCTCAAGACACATGGGTTTTTCACATACAGTAAAGCATTGAGGAACTATCCTGGCCTAAATTCTGTGGACAAGATAGTAATTGCACCTGCACTTTACATATTTACAAGAAAGCAATTGTTGGAAGGCAAACCCAGAGAAGCTGATCTGTGAGTTAGCTAGAAATCTCTTTGGGAATATAGTAAACATTTGGAAGAGGGTACTTTAGTCAGAAGACACTGAAAATAAACCTACTGATAAAAATGTTTAGAGTTAAAATCAAATAACTGCCTGACAGTTCTAGAAGAAAAGTTTTTGACCTCTAAAAGACATTGTTCTCTAAGGGAAAGGGAAAAATAAATGAAAGTGCATACAATAAATGGCCATGTTACCAGCGATCTAAAAAGATTCCATCTACAAAGGAAAAGACATGCAAACACCTTTGTCTAACCCATTTAAGACAGTAAAATGTGTATGCTATCCGCAGTCTGAAAGTGGCCATCAACAAATGATGAAGGGAGGTAAAAACAATTAATTATAAGAACAAATTATAATAATAGATAAAGAATTAGAAATGATGGTGAATGTGAGGAAAAGCTGACCCTTTTTTTTCCTCGAGATTTTTGGGGTACTAGTTGCTCCTTATTTGCAAAGTGGGATGACAGGAAAGGGGGTATGAGAGAGGGGGATAGACATGTGGCAGAGGGCTGCTGGTCGTATTCAAGACATATAGAATAGCAAAGTGGCCTGAGTCGGATTGGAAAAAAATCAGATCTTTGTGGTTCAAACTTCCATGACAAGATCAGATCCAGGTCACATATGGGCAAAAAAATCGGATTTGGGTCACTTTAGGTTGCAGTGTGAACAGAGTCAAGGTCTAATCCAGAAAAGCCTCTATTACAGATGCAAAATCAATCTCTAAACAGCTGGATTTACCTCTAGTCCCTTTTGCCACAAATTAGGGATAATGATAATAATTGATCTTTTTTTATCTCTCTTTGGAGAAATGTACCTCATTCACTTTGGGGAGCAGTAGGCTGCCATTGTGTGGTACCAGGGGAGCAGTGTGGGGTTAAGGGTTTTACAGTGGAGACTGTGGGGATCAAACCAGGTACATGGATCCTTCTAAGAACACAATCGCACCGCTCTAACCAACTAGGCCAGGCATCCCCAAACTCGGTCCTCGAGGGCCGCTGTCCTGCAGGTTTTAGATGTTTCTCTGCTCCAGCACAGCTGATTTTAATTGATAGTTGATTAACAGGCTTTTGCTCTACTGCAATCATCATAATCAGCTGTGCTAAAGCAGGGAAACCTCTAAAACCTGCAGGACAGCGGCCCTCGAGGACCGAGTTTGGGGATGCCTGAAGTAGGCCAACACTCCTCAAACACACTTTCACTTTCGCTTCCAAACTGCAATTTTATCAGTTCCTCCTACAATTTTTAAAATTAGACAAGAAGGTACATCTTTTAGTTATCAGGCTTCTCTCCTGCTTATCTAACTACCAGTTTAAAACTATGAGACAGACACTCTGTCTATATACAAGACTAGGCTAACATATCTTATGTTTCGATATAGTTTAACCTTAGTTACCCAAAGCTATCTCTGTAGTATTGTTGCTATAGGCTAGAGGTTTATTTCTGTTAAATAGTGTTTACTCTTCACTGTCACTGCGTACATGCATGTTCTCGTGAGGGATTACTGCAAAGGTAATGACACATTGAAAGCAAATATTTACTGTCCTACATGCTCATTCAGGAGAAGCAGATCTTGCAAAATTAACAACTCAATGCAGTCAGCTGAATTTCATGAGATAGTAAACTTTTAACTATTCTTTTTGTATACATTGAGTGGATTGATTCAGTAAAGTTCCTTAAAATGACGTGTTTCAATTTTGCACTACAAATAGGAAAACAGTTAGAGCCTGACCTGTTGACAAAAATCTAGGATCTATGATAAGTCCTGTTTATATGCACTCTTCTTCCATCTTTTGAGCCTGCAAAAACACTGTAAAGGTGCTTCAAATATTTTAGATTTTATCTGCTCAAGTTAAAGAACCATTTCAAATTTAAGTCCTAAATTGCCATGCTAAACTTTAGTAAAATGCGGATTCATAAAATGCAACAAAACAGAATGTTAGTTTTAAGATTTTTGAGCTAACACAATTTAAGCTTTGAATTTTTTTCTAGTAAGGCTTAATCATGTTTTAAATGTCATAATTGATATTGCATCATTCTTTTGAAAACTGAGATGTTTATGTCATGTCATTTTTAAACATGTCCAAAACAAATCTGCAGTAGTCTGCTTAGCTGAAGATTATATTGTTTGCTACAGTACAAAATTAGGTCCACAGAAAGGAGACTCTGGAGGGTAATTTCCACAACACATGTGCAAATGATCTGAAGCACATGTATGCTGTACACTACAGCCTGCATGTGTCAGATTTCCTTTTATTAAAGTCACATGGCAGACAACCACATTTACAGTGCGTCACTGTGCAAATTAAACTAATTACGGTCACATGCACAACTTTGGTTTGAGCCAAGATATTTAACATAATGTTGATAAGATTTAAGTGGGATTCAATGATATTTTAGTCACATATATTACAAAGTGCACTCAGTGACTCCCTAAGGGACAAACTAGATCCACCAGTAAAATAAACACAAAATGCCAATGGGATATAATGAAGCAGCAATTGTAAATAAGCAAAAGTGATCATGTCATTCGTGTATTTC
The DNA here is from genome assembly GCF_000732505.1 of Cyprinodon variegatus. Lineage (NCBI taxonomy): Eukaryota > Metazoa > Chordata > Actinopteri > Cyprinodontiformes > Cyprinodontidae > Cyprinodon > Cyprinodon variegatus. The sequence goes on along the minus strand of NW_015150520.1, from coordinate 837,431 downwards.
TGCACATTATGGTTTGTCAATTCTGTTGTTTTTGTTATTTTTTTACACATCTCTAGCAATCTCTTACTTCTTGCAAATAAGAAGTCAGCTTTCAATGATAACTTTAATTATATTTGATCCTCTTTAAAAATGTGATCTATGTCCCTATAATAAAGAGATTAGTCTAAAGTTAAGATGTTGTCAGAGAAGTTGTTGAACTAGATATTTTTCTTTTTATAACTTTAAAATTAACTGTATCTATGAGTTGAACTGGAACCGAACGACCCGCTGGAACTCCTGTTGACCACAGCATGCTATGTTGTGGAGTAATTGCTAAGTGAGCCATCTGTGTTTGGCTGAATTGGGATTCAGGGGCAGACTGATGTACGACCTCCGAAATGAGGTGCAGAATATTCATATCCTGAACATGGCGCTTTTGTTCAGATTGGACCACTTATCTCTTAATTCTTTGGACCTCTCCTTCTCCCTATGCTGCAGTAATGTGCTGCTACTGCATTCTCTGTGATTCCACTGTGACATCCAAATAACATGATTTTGTTTTCTAGCCTCCAACTTACCAACAAGCACCTCAACTTCAGTCTCATTAAAATTTTGTTTTATTGAGTATTAGTCTCTATGATTAACATTTAAATACCATAAATTAGCCAATTTATTTAAATGCAGAAAAATCCATGAGACCTTTATGTTAGAATGTGGGTTTACAGAGGAGGGAATATAAACCACATTAATCTGCACAAACTTTAAGGAAGAGTTTCAGTTACAAGGGGTAATTGCTTGGATCTGTGCGCATGCACAATTTTACACATGGCTTGCTGGCATGAGGGCCCATTCCTATTCCCATTCCCTAAGCACTAACCCAGAGCACTAAGCCTTCGTTTGCGCATACCCGCAGAAGGTCTGCCAAATTAAGTGTCATCCCAAACCATGTAGTGGGTAGGGCTAGTGGACCATTCAGTCCTTAAATACGGGTCTGCATCATTTGCAGGCTTGCTGAAATTTGGCAGGAGGTGTAACAACAGCCTGATAGATCTGATGCATCTTCATCACACTGATAGGAAATCACAAGTTGGTATATGAAAAACACAAATTAATAAAAAAATGGAAGGTTCTCTATTCAAACAGTTTTATTTGACCTTATATTAGTTTTAAGAAAGAGGCAAATTTTTTATGTTATGTGAACCTGCGCCAGAGAGCAACAGCCATGCACATTGGGTGCGACTGTGTTGCCATAGCAACGACTGCTTTCCTCTTCCATTGGAGGGAAGAAGCCGACCCAGTCTACACCCCGCCCCTTAAATCAAGACACCTTCCACAGCTGCGAGTGTGACTTCAATGCAAGTGACGATTGATAGTGAGGGTTAGTGGTTAGGAACTAGTTTTGGATTAGGACATAGCATGCTGCCGAACATAACTTGTTTGTCAGAAAGACGTCATTAGTGTAAACATTGTCAATCAAACATGTCTGACCAATAAGTCAGCACCAAAATATCAAAATTTTTCTTTACCGAATAAAGAAAAATCACTTTAAATTGTTCTATACATCTATCTTAGGACCTGTTGGGTTCATAGTCATGTGGTAACATTGTAATGTAAAGGTGTGTGTTTGCATGTTTATGGTAGCTGCTCTTATTTTTTTCTTTAATTGGAGCTAAAAGGAGCATGTAGATATCGAATGGGAGGGTCACAATAACGGAGCCTTGAGGAACACCGCATGTGTTTTTTTCTGACGATCAAATACCAGTTAAAACATCCAAATAGCTACGTAGCAAGTAACAAATATATAATCCATTTTTACATAGAAGGTTAGGAACACATTTTAATTTGATAGGTTTGATAGTAAAAGCAGAATAATTTTCATCACAGTCCTTCTGCATTCATTTATTATCCTTATAGAAATATGCGCCCCATTTGCTATTAGAAACAGACTTCCTGGTTGAATGAAGATCATTATTAAAATCTGCCTACTTAGAACTTGTTCTTACGAGTAAATATATTAAATATTTTGATACTCCAAAACTAACTATGATGGGCTTTGAGTATTAATCATAAAAAAAAAAAAAGAAAAAAAAGTGAAACATGTCGATATAAAAATTAATTAAAAAATCTATGTAAATAGGCTTGGTACTAGGGCTTTTTTTTAAGAGCAAACTCTTGGGAATCTTGGGACATCTGTTATGCTTGCATTTCTTTAATGTAAATCGTATATCTATAAGTATATTTTTCCCATGTATGTCTGGTTTGACCTACATTTCAGTCTCTATGCCATACGAGCTGTTTCTATCAGATTTTGTGACTCATTGCTGATCAATGCCCTACACTGACAATGCCATCTGTGGAAGAACTCTGCGTTCTTCCATTTGATGAAAACAGCTCTCTGTATTTAAACCGTGTATTTTGGGCATTTCATATGCCACACAATTATTTGCAGGATAAACCACTTTTTCTAAAAGGGTATTCAAATTTAATTCAAAAATCTGACAGGCCTCAAGGAGTGAATACATTTATTTTTTTTATTTTCCCTGGAAACTGTTCTCAAATAGACTTTATGGCATGTGCGTGATTATTTGGAGACAAAAGGTTTTGAGATAGCATCAGAATGTCTGTATAAGGAGTTTTGCTGGAGTGATTAAAGATTACGGACTGCCATTGCTTCATTTCACAATCAGCGTTACTATAAATATTTTCTTAGGCCTCATTATAAAAAGGCAGTAATCAGTCTTGTTAAAAAAAAAAATCTGGCATTAGGTTAAGTAATGGTCTCATACTTGTATGTTTTTCTCAAGTTGGGCAAAGAATGTTGTAACTTCTAAATAAAATAGAAAACAGTAGAAATGAAATGTACATTGTATACAGAGCACAGATTGTGCCTGAAAACTATCTGTCTAGCTCTTGGGTTCTCTCTCCAATTGTGCGTGGGTGTGTATGGTGGTGGTGGCAGGGGGGTTAAACTCCCAGTGCAAGCAGTGAGAGCTGATATTCAGATGAAGTAAACTGTTTCTCAGTCACGATTTTGTGCCAAGAGGAACAATTGTTCTTAATCGACCCCTGGGCTCATTATTTTCCTGCTTTTGCTGCGTAGAGAACACTTTTAAGAATCACAGCAGAACACTGATGCTCCCCATAATTTTAAATATTCAAAGGGTTACATTTAATTAAGTGAAAACCCTGTTTTGTCAGTGTATTTATTTTTCTTGTGAAATAATGCTTAGTGTCTATAATTATGATGATAAATTTAATAGAAAGCATAATTTTGTCATAATTAGTTTAATTTTGTGAAGATATATTTTTACATGTTTTTATAGTTGCCCTAAATAAATATCTTAGTTTTCTCTTCAACACTGATTCGAATCTCTCAATAACATGTTGAATATTGGTCCAGTGGTGTGTTAGACTCCAGCTCCATCTTGTGTTTGAAATGAAACGGTGAAAATAGAACGATTTGGGGAGGAAAAATTAACCAATTAAAAAAATAAAAAAGTTTAATGTAGGCAATTTCCCCCTTGACTTATGCTCACATTTAGTTCTTTTGCATGGAGTGATCACTCTTTAAATAATGCTTGAAATTACACTTTGTCCTACATTTTCTATTAGTTCTGATCAGGCCTGCTGAAAAGAGGGACAACCAAGTCGAGCTGTGGTGCAGGTGTATAAATGATAGAATCCTGCTGTACAGCCTTAACTGCTTAACTTTTTATTTTGATTTACTCATCATTTATAAATGTTATAGAGACCATATATTAAAAAAACATTAATAAACAGATGGCTTATTAATCTTTAATAATCATGTATAAACTGTATCTAAACCAATTATAAAAGGTAAATGGATCATATTGCCATGCCATGTAAGTTTAGCCCTAACCCTAACATTAGCAGACTTAAGACCAGAACCAAGCCTATATTTTTTAGTTTAACTTGCACTTTCATCTTGAACTTGCCCTAATATCATGTATTTTCCATCACGCTAACCCAAGCTGGTTCCCGAGGGTGACGGTGCTCCAGCTGTCTACGGCCGAGATGCGGGGTACACCCTGGATAGGTCGTCAGTCCATCGCAGGGCAACACAGAGACAAACAGGACAAACAACCATTCACGCAGCACTCACATCTAACAGTCATGTTTTTGGACTATGGGAGGAAGCCAGAGTACCTGAACCATGCATGCTCAGGGAGAACATGCTCAGGGAGAACATGCAGAAAGACCCCGGGCCACGAATCGAGCCCATAACCTTCTTGCTGCAAGGCAGCAGTGCTACCCACTGCGCCACTCAGCAACCACCCCAATATCAGTGGTCGTATTCCCTTACTAAATGATTGATTTATCTCTTTCAAATGGTTTAGATGCAGTTACATGTGTAAATGGTTATTGTACAGTTTTGTCAGTTATAATTGTTTATTTATTTATTCAACAATTAGATACATATTTCTATTGCTTCTAGAAATTGTTTCTTACAAATTTTGATTGCAGTCCCTAAGAAGAGTAACTGTCTTATTATCTATACAATCTATTATATCTATATTGGATGCCTCGTATATTCCCATTATTTTTTCTTTACATTATGATTAAGTAATGAAGATCCTTTATAATCTGTTATCGTGACAAAAGGGATCTTTGGTTTAACAAATCAGACTCCTAGGGGGTAAAGTCTGGGGGAAAGTAAAACATTAGAATTTAAATATGACACTATGGGTATATGTCTATTTTATTTAACAGGCTATTCAGGGTCTGGCTAGCCTTTTTGTTAATGAAAATTCCTAACAAGATTTAGCATTAGTCATCCAATAAAATATACAATTAAAGGAACATTGTATGGCTATCATTGTTGCTGTTATTCTTCATTGAATTAGAAAAGACACCACGTTTCATGCAACAGATTTGATGGAAAAGAAAGCAGAATTAAAAATGTAAATGTCCACAAGATTTTAGAGCTTGTTTATTGCTTTTTTATGCTTGTGAATGAGGACCAGATATGGAAATAAAAATCATTGAGAATGCCTATACAAGTTCTCACTCATCTGGCTCACGGCAAGCACAAAACTGGCTTAAATCAGAGTCAAACAGACTTCAATAGTTTTTTCTGAAAACATTTTGACCTATCCAGGGTTTTTTGTCAATTCTGGGTGGCTTTTAGTAAAGCAACCTGTAGTTGGAAAACTGTTGTTTTCAGGTTGCTGGGGGCCCATATTTCAATTTAGATGCAAATCAGTGACCCACCCTTTTTTTTTTCTGGGTCTTTGGAGCTTGTAGTTTTGTGAATTTTGTGTTTAGTTATTTGAGTCCCGATGAGAGTTCTGGTGTACTTTTGGACTTTCCCAAGAAAGTTAGTCGAATGAATATGTCCAAACACAGAACCGAGGACCAACTATTCAGGCCTAACAGACAGTGGGATTACTCAAAAAGAGTTTATTCAAAACCAGCGGATTGGAGTATAGCAGTGGCTAGGGCATCTAAGGCTGGAACTTTTGCAGGAGAGAAATACAGCATAATGACCGTGAAAATCTGACAAAGGATGATTATCCATGTAAGTCACTAACCTAGAGAATGAGGTATGATCCAGCCAGGGCACTACAAGATGTAGAGGGCACCGCCCAGAGTGTCTCAGGCGCTGCAGCCCTGGAGAATGGAGAACAAGCAATGGTTGAGAGGCAGAACAAGTCAGGATCTGGTACTAAAAAACAACAACTCTAAAAGCCAAGAGACTGGCTTTCCAAAGGTGGAAACCCTAATTTATTTATTCAGCTATTAAAAATAATGTTGGTAATACTAACAAGAAAAGAAATGTATGTACTTAAAAATGTACTAGGAATAATCTTTATCATTCATGTAAAGGATTTTTGAAAGCATAAAGTACCTAGCTTGTTGAATGTATTCCACATGTCTAGTTCTTCATTATAGTTTGTCCTACTCATAGTATAATATATGTATGTATATATATATATATATATATATATATATATATATATATATATATATATATATATATATATATATATATATTCTAAAGTTTTTGTGTATCTCCTTAAAGAGTCTGAAGTTAAAGGGAATATGTCTTTTGTCAAGATTACAATTATCTTCATAGCCAAGTCATAAATTTAGGAGAAAGCAATGGGAAGTGGTAGTCTAGTGGTTAGGGTATTGTGCTTGGCTCCCAGAAGTTCAAGCCCCACTCCCACGGATTGCCACTCTGGGCCTCTGCGCAAGACCCTTAACCCCCAAACTGCTCCCCGGGCACCATAAAATTGCAGCACACTGCTTCCCAAGGGGACTGTTTAAATGAACGAGTGTTTATTTTGTTGCTTTGTTCATGTGAGAGTGTTATGGCAATAAAGTTGAATTCCATTCTTCTTCTAGATACAGGCTGCCCTGTGCCTTCACAAAACTTTAACTGGGTTATGGTCTCCATGGGCCTCCATCCTCCCCTTTTAATCAGTTTTGGTTCTTTTGTTTGTTTGTTTTTTACTCTGGGACAAACTTTAAGTAGGTGGGAATAGTGGAAAAAGCACAAAACATGCTCAGGCTTGTATTAAGCAATGAGACTACTATTGAGGGAGGAAAAACCCTATAATCAGTGGAAAGAGCAAAGTCTGGACATTGAGCAATTCTAGCATATGACTTTAGTCACATACAAACAGTAGCCTTTCACAGATTAGGTCAGCAAAGCTGTTGAGTTTTTCTTCTTTTGAATTATTGAGTAACAGAAGTACCCACATGCTTCTGGTACAGAAGTTAAATGCAGTTTTCTATGTTCTTATCAATGGTTAGGACTTCCACTGCATGAATGGAAAATAACTGCAAACAAACTGAGTGGCCCGGAAAATCTGAATATGATGAGAGAAATGCAGGATTTTAGTTGACCAACATTAATCTGAGAGCAAAACACACTTAAACTGAGGAAAACTGGAAACAACCTTGGGAAAACATGGAATATATATTCAGAAGAGAAAATTCTTTGATAAGATACACTGGTTCTAGGCTATAGTCTCTCAATTTTTTTTTTTTTACTCTTTTAACTAATATATTAAAGGTATAGTCTAGGACTTTCGCAAATTTTTGAGAAGACATGCCCTTTCCATTTTAAAAAATACACATTTCTCCTCGTGCACGCTCTGTTTAAAAGTTGCTGTTTGAATCGCTCATGCAAGCTTACTCTTCAAAATAAGACTTGCAATTCTTCCCCTATGTCAGACTCACAACCGGTTAGTGAAAATGGGGACCAGTACATAGCACCGCTACATATCACCAGAATGATTGACAGTTAGAAGGACCACTTGTTTTAAAGATCCACCTGCAAATAGAACATCCCCCATTATTCCTTTAAAAATTAAACATTTATTTAGGTGGATTCTTTTTATTTTCTTTTATATATGTTTATACATTCTTTCATATAAAAAAAAATCTGTACCTTCCAATGTTTTGCTGCAATTTAAATGCCATTATCACTAAACTATTACACAATGCTTACACTTTTAGAATTTATGTTGTAAATCTAAGCACAATTCAATTTTGGAACCAAAAAAGGGTAATGCTGTAAGGGTTTTGTATTTATTAAAATGACGGTGGAAATACACAACCTGCATTTAAGGCTGTTGTCTTAAGAGGTTTTTATAACCTAATATTTAAATATATTTTAAATAGAGCCGCTAACTTTTGGGCACATTACATTCATCAAGAATAGGACACTGAACTTACCATTGAGCTTTAGATTGCAGCAATATACTTAAGCGAGTTTGGCACCATACAAAGGGGAAGAGGGAATTGCAGCTAGCATGGAGACCCTGTCAGGGAAGAAGAAGAAAGCACTTTTTAACACAAAAAGTAAAAGGATCCCATTTGATTGTAGTAAGAGTTGGTAAACATTGTAGCCAAAAACTATATGAGTGCAATATTTGACATATCTTCTTTTGGTTGTTCTGTTTTTCGATTTTGGTTTCCTCAGTTTTTGTAATCAGCTTCAGCCAAGGATCTTTATTTCGGTGCATCTGTCACTCTGTGTTTATTTCTCTTGTATAAAACTCAATTTCCCTGAACCTGTAAATAACTTTAAACTTATAGTATTTCTAAGATAAATTAATTTTTAATTAAAATGCCATTATGATGATTAAGTAGTCAAATTCTAAGTTTGATAGCTTGCTGAAGTAAAATCGACTTTAATTCCTTACCTATCTTCTTATTTTTTAAAGGCATTTAATTTAATTAGCTTTAGGACACTAGATCCTTCAAGCTGCAGCTGTACTGTACAGTGCCCTAGCTGACTGATAATTAGCTCTGAAAACTACCTCTTTGAACCTACCTTTCGTGATCAAGCACCTTCTGACCTCTATACCCCACCTCAGGATGGGCTGCTCTACATCTTCTACCTGGCTGTTTTCTAAACCCAGTCAGGGTGTACATGCTGTACATCAACAACTGCTTCAACATCCATAGCTTCAAAACCCTCGTCAATTTTGCAGATAATACAACCATTGTGGGGGTGATCAACAATGCTGAGAGGGCATGACACAGGGAGGCGATCCTAACAGCCTGGGACAGTAATAACCATTTAACAGTCAAACTTGTCCTAACAATACACACCTCTACCTCTCAGTTTAATTATTTTCTTTTTGCAAAATGTTCACACTATTAAAATTACATTTTTATTGCATCACAAGTCTTAACCATATCTAACTGACTTTAAGTCTACTGAAATCAGATGCTGCCCAATAACTTTTCATTGTATCCTGTAGATGAACAGTAAATCTTGTTCCTTTTGATTTAGAAACCTAATATTACTCATCCTCCTTTGATATCAAATTAAATGTTCAAATCTGTTCTCTCTGAAAACATTTTTTTTGCTAAAATAAACTTCTTTAATTTATTTTTATAGATTTAATTATGGCTAAAGCTTGCAAATGCTTGTTTTTAGACTAGGGGTCGGTCTATTCTATGAATAAACTAAACTTATTGCCAAGAGTAGATCATGTGACTTCCACCAATCAACCAAAGGTCTCCGAGTCTACAGACTATATTGATCAAAAAAAGAAAGAGGGCTGATAAACTCAGTTGTGCAAATCCACACTTTAGCTGATTGGTTGTTACAAGATAGGAACAAAAATGTTGATGTGACCATCTGTTTAGGATAAAGCAAGGCTCAAGGGTTGTGTTTACTCTGTCACAGGAGGTACAGGAGTTTTGTAAGTGGGTATGCCATTCAGAATGAGTCAATCTGAGTCAGGATATAAAGAGTCATTCTTGCCACTCTCTTGGTATCTGTCCTCGTGTTAGGTGTGTGTGTGTGAAGAAGCACAGTAAGTTTGGCTATATCAGAGTCAAGACAGGCCTTGACGATGAAGTCCTGTGTCCTGTTCCTGCTGATATTGGGGAGCACCTACAGTGCACCAGTTGAACAGGGTGGCCTAGAGCCAGGTTCTTGTGAAGATGCATCAACTGTGGCCGCTGCTCATTTGGCCCTAAGGAAGATCAACCATGATCGGACGGATGGCTATGTCTTCAGTCTGCACCGCCTCTCCAATGTCAACCTGAATAGACATGTAAGTGAAACCAAATGAGCCCCATGGATGAAGCAGTATTGTTTGATCTAAAACACTGTTTACTCTGTGCTTTTAGTCTTTTACATTGAGTATATGTATATGAACAACTATTACTTGTGCAATCATACAGTATATCCATCTTCAAGTTGTGTAAAGATCCGTTTGTTGAATAAATTGTTATTTGTCTGTCACAGGGAGAAACTGGAGTCGTTTTTTATCTGACTCTGGATGTTGTGGAGACCAACTGCAGTGTCCTGAGCAGGAAGGACTGGAAGCAATGCGAGGCCCGCCCTGAATCTGAGATGCCGGTTAGAATTTTAATTTTCACTCTCACACATGAACAAATCAATAAATTCTGTCCTGGAATTTGTTCTAATTACTAAATCATTCAAAAGTAAATTTTGGTTTCAACAAAGACAGGCTTTTTTACCATCTGTTTGAAGTGCTGCTTATTCCTTTAAGACATTTTAAAGTAATGCTGTGTAAAGAGAATGGGCAATGAAATTAGTGCGTTTTAGCCTTTTGGTTGTTAAAAATATGCCTCTGCTAAACCTATCAATATGACAATAGAAAAAAATGCCTTTCAAAAGTAGAAAAAACATTAAACAGTAGTATGCATTTGATTTAATTAAAAACAAACTTGAAGATATGTGAACAAAGATAGAAAAGTATTTTTTGTGAAAATGCCTAACGATAATCTTGAAAGCCCAAATTTTAAAATGCAGTAATTCAATGTAGTCAATGACCTGTAATTCTGTCATAGGAAATTGGTAGTTTCTTATCTGTTCTGATACAAGCTACAGATATTTCTAACATGACTAGAAACAACAACAATTTTTTTAACAATTTTTGTAGGTGCATTCTATACAAAACAATCTGTATGCAGTTATGATAGTCTTTGTAATTAATTCAGATGTATACAAAGATGCTAGTGTTTTATGAAGTGGTCAATGAGCCCATAACATTAAATAAGGAGCATTGACATTTGAATTTTAAACCAGGACATAGGTTAGTATTTCATGCCATTCTGAGACCCAAATTCCCACTTCCCCAATTCCTCTTTGTATAGCACTTTCAAAGTACACTGCTATTAAGAATTAAAAATGTATACCTACAGCACCAGTGAAAACACAAAACGGTGGTCACAGTTTTCATGTTGTTTGTTAAATATCACAGTAAAAACTTTAATTAAAGGCTTCTTTTTATAAGAGCTTGTTTTGACCTGAAGTCTGATAGAAAGACTCACATTATTCTTAAGGTTGAAGTTAAAAATGATTTAGATTTTAATATCCTTTACTTGTTTAATATATATATACAACTTTTCGTTATTTTTGCAGGTTTATGGACAATGTAAAGCTGCCATCTACATCAATAAGCCACATAGAGTGGTTCGCCTCTATAAATACAACTGTATTATCCGGCCAGGTATGAAAAAAAAAGTTTTCTTTCTTTCTTTTATTTTTCTGAATTTTGTTTGGTATATAGTTATTATGACAATTAATCAACATGTTTTGTTTAACATAGTTCCTGCAGCTAGGGTGGCACAGATTTGTCCCGACTGTCCAACTTTCATCAACTTTGATAACGAAAACGTCCAAACAACCGTGTCTCAATCATTAGAGAAGTTCAACAAAGAAAGCGGACTGAACAATGATTTTGCTTTGCTCAAAATCTTACGTGCTTCTGCCGGAGTAAGTTTTTTAGAAACATATTAATATTACATGCTATGCTGTTTTATTCCATATCTTGTTTTCTGGATAAGGTTAAATATACATTTGTGAATCATACATATTAAATAGACTCTCCTCAAAATGATAGATCAGCTCTTGGAGTATCCTATTGAAAATTAAACATTCTCTCTTTCCTTGCACATGTGTATAGATGGCAATGAGCATGTCATACCATGTGGAGTACACAATACAGGAGACCACTTGTGGAAAGTACAAGAAGGCGCCGCCAGGTGAAAAATGTCCTATCATGACGTGTGAATTTTCAGTAAGTAATATTAAAATTTCTTTTTTAAACTTTATTTGTCTATTAAACTGTATTGGTCCTTTTATGAGTTTTGTATGGAATCAGACACTCTAAACATGTTCCTCTCTTCTTAGCACAAAGGCTTCTGTAAAGCCTCCCTCTACACCATTAATGATACTCCAGATGTCAGTGTAGAGTGTGAGATCTATGAGCAAGAAGTAAGACCTTTCATTTATTTATTTTAGATTACTGGCATAATTTTAAACCAGATAAAAATTTGTTAGTTTTAACTTTTCCATCTGGTACAAATCTGGATTTGCTTGAATTCCTACAGGCTGCAGAAAGAGAAAAGGCACTGCATCTGCTGGGGGACTCAATTGATCATGCCCACAATGACACACATACACATGGAAACGATGGCCATGATAAAGGTCACTCACATTCTACTGAACATGACCACATCCATGACCACACCAAGGATCACTCTCACCACAAAGTCCCACACCCTGAAGGTAGCAAACATCACCATTCTCATGACCATAGGCCAGGCAGTGCCCACAGGCACGGGCATGATCACTCACACGACCATGGGATTGATGGCGACCACGACCATGTGCATGCCTACCATAGCCAAGCACAAAACCACACCGGCGATTTTCCAAATCAGCATCATCACTACAAGCATCCTGAGGGCACCCACACCCATGCTCATGACCATGAACATGCTCTGGACCATGACCATAAGCATGCTCATCTGCATGAGCATGAACATCACCACCATCACCACAAACATGAGCATGAGAAGGAACATCATGACCATCCAGAAGGCATGGTGACGATGATACCCTCCATGGATCAGCCAATGACCTTGCCTTCATTCCCTGATGTTCCAGTAGCTGGACCTGAAGTTGGGGTCACTCTGCCCCTTAAACCTGACCCCAGAATTCCTGGAATGACTGAACCAACCATCCATGCCTTTCCAACCTCTTTGTCAGCACAGTGTCCTGTTCCAGCAGCAGGAACTGGTCTGGTGAACAACCTGTTTGCAGAAGATCCCAGGTTCAAGCCAGCAGCATGATGGAACCTAATTACCCACAAACAGTAAAGACTTGTCTGTCTAAGAAAATTAAGAAACATTCCAAGGACACTAATTGGACACATTAGAACTCCCCATAATAATTGCTTAAGTATCACAACAGCAATTTTTTTTGTTCATTCTAGAACAGCAAAATTGATAAATGCCATGTATTCTGACTATCGAATAAAGACAGAGCGTATAAAATAAAACTGTCTTCTATTTTGTGTATTAGGATTTCTAAGCAAGGTATGATCAGAACCTGTAAATGGGTCATTTTTCAAACATAAGTTTTAAGTTAAGTCTAACTACTGATGTCTAAAACAACCTACTGAAGAATCATAACTAGTGTTGCACTGATACCAATGCCAATATCGGGCGGGGCCCCGGGCGAGCACTTACATGGTGGTATTGGTATTGGGGAGTACCAACAAAAAAGGCACCGATACCATTTTGAGAGCCAAAAGTGTATTCAACTATCGTCACCCATTCCAGGTAGGCAATAAAAGTTCTACTGGATTCATTTTGTATTAGACTTTTTCCTCCTTCACAAAGGTAGGCAGCAGCTTGCCAAAGCCATGATGGCAATTATTTTATATCCAAGTAGCATGCAGTCCTTCATATATATACACACACACACATCAATTTCAAACAGATGGAATCGGTATGGTATCGGTATCTGCCAATACTGCACAGCCAGGTATCGGGCATCTTTTTTTTTTTTATAAATATGTAAACCTAACCATGAATAAAGGCTGTATCAGCTTTTAATGCCTGTATTTATCCCATTATCCCATGTAGCCTATTTAGGATATGGGTTAAGGAAGAAGCAGCATACCTGAACATTCTTGGATGATGTTGCTTTTTTAGTCAAGCTTAAATGAACTCCATGAGAAAATCACAAAAATTAAAACCATTTCTTTTTATCTGTTATATGTCTTTTTTCTAACCTTCATGATTACTTTACCAGAGTTCCCCACTTCTAAAATGCTTCATTTTAGCAGAAAATTAACAGATACTGTAGTGATAATTTTAAAGAATCTGTTCCTTTTCTTACAGAATATTCTCTGTATCACAAAATGATACTGCAGAGTGCAAAGCATTTCATTACTTTCCCTTCACAAATTAATTAATTTGTTGATGAGGTTACTTCTTCTCTACAACTTTAGACAACTTAGCCCTTTTGAAGAACAAGGAATTAATTAATTGAAAAATGGCTCCTTTGTTTAATTTAGAGCTGCACAAACTAAAGCATAATATTAGGAGACTGGAGAGAATAGCACCAAATATCTCTCCTCATTGCTAAAGGAGAATGTGATTAATCATAGATTGTCTTTTATAGAGTGGCCAAACCCACCCAGATCTATAGTTCTGCTGAACATTGTATTCCCTAAACTCGTATGAGTAATAACTTTATGGGATTCTTTATAAAGTGATTGATTTAATCAAAAATAAGATCATTGGCACTCTTCTAAAAATGAAATGAGGTTCCTTTCTGGAAGGTAAGGCAGCATTAGAGGTAACTATAGAACCTGAAGGGTGTTTGGACTGATTTGATCCAGTTGCACCTGTAAAGTGATCACAGTTTTTATTGTCCTCTAAGCCTTCAACTTACATGTTGGATCCAGTTGCAACCAAGTTAAATATGGAAGTATTCCCTCTGATTTCCACGAGTACTTCCGTTAAAATTAATCTAATACAGTGGTTTTTAAACTCAGTCCTCAGGACCCACTATCCTGCATGTTTTAGGTATTTACCTGCTTCCATATACCTGACTTGAATATATGGGTGATTGGCAATTAGGTTCAATTTAGTTTATTTTAATGACTAATAACAAAGAAGGTCCAGGCACCACACAGTGGAGGAGGACCAACAGGGAGCAACTAACTAAGTTTGTTATAAAGTCCACTATATAGTCCCTGCTCTATTAAGTGATTGAAGGATTGAGGGGTTAGGCGGATGTTCAGCAAGGCATTTGTGGCCATAGAACTACTACTAACTGAATAATTTCTCTTTGTCAGACAATTCTCTATAATCCCTAGAGTGGTTGTGCTCAAAATCCCCAGTAGATGTCCAGTTTTTGAAATACTCCAACCATCTGGCATCAACAACCGTGCCAGGTTCAAAGTCGCATCTTCCCCATTTTGATGGCCATTTTGAACTGCAGCAGATCATCTTGGACATGTCTAAATGCCTAAATGCATCCAGTTAGTGCCATGTGATTGGCTAATTTGCATTAACAAACAGTTGGACAGGTGTAACTAGTAAAGTGGATGGGTGATTGTATATCTATACATAGACATAACAGAAGAAAAAAAAGAAGAGGAGTGTGGCTGTATGACTGAGGAGTTGGGGGGCATGAATGAGAATACGTGGCCCAATAGACAGGAATGTCAGAAGATGTAAGAAGATTATACTGAAATTCATACAGCACTGCAATTAACAGTAATTGTCATCACATCTTTAGCCATAGATTGTATCAGAACATCCCTAGAGTACACTCTTATATTCACAACATAACTAATAAATCCAGCTGTCTTATCTCTACATAAATATTTACTTTTGAGAGATAAACTGAGCATTATGAGAAAAAAGACTACCTTTTGCAGGCAATCTGTTGTGCATTGCAAATGTTGAGAGTGATTGGAGAAATATAGCAAAGCGTACAAGAAAAACTGTAAATGTACATGTACTTTATCACAAATCTGTCCTTTTCATATGCAACAAGCATATCTGTTTTGTTTTGAGTTTTTTCCCAAAAAGGTCCACAACAAACTTTAAAAAAAATTGCAAGATATTTAAACTCAACACTGAAAACGCACACTTGGGTTTCTAAAGCAGAAAAAAATACATTATGACCTTTGTAAACTTTTACTGATAAGATCAGATTTTGAGACATAGCAAACAGCCCTTATCTAAGGACCTTTGTAGTTGCAAAACTGAAAAACAAAGTTTTCCAAGAACTGACCTATTTAGCAATTTCAAGTCAAAGGTTGTGATGAGATGTTAAAAAACATGATAAACAGAAGTTTAAGCTTAGCTGCATATGGAATACACACATATATCATTGTTTTAAATATAAAGTAAGGACCTTACATACACAACTATTGACTTCCATTAATTTTCTACTCTATTTACATCCTAACCACAACACTTACCCTAAACCTAACCATTAATTGTAGATACCACACCCTATCCTAAATCCTAAACCTAAGGCAACAAAGTGCGGACCAGTAGAAGGTCCTCACATTACATCATAGTGCTGCGAACGATATTGTCCTAAACTAAGTGTATTCTGGGATGAGATATTTGAAGCCCTCCAAAAACCAGAGCTGCACGGTGGATCAGTGGGTAGCGCTGTTGGCTCACAGGAAACAAGGTTCCTGTTTCAATTCTCAGCCTGGAGTCTGAGAATTGAAACATGTGTGGGTTCTCTCCGAGCAAAATAAATGAGCCATCATTGCCAGGTGGATGGAGTAGTTGCCTTCACTGTCCTGTTTCTAATATTACTTCAAAAATTAACTTAATTGTTATTGGAGATTATAACAATTAAGTTAATTATATGACAACTCACCTGTCCAGCAAAAAGTCTCCTACCTCTGTGTCTGTTTTAATGCCCTGCTCTTTTATGAATTGTTCTATTATGTGTCATGGTTTTGGTTTTGTTCAAGTTTTATCTCTGAGTTTTCATTGGTCTTATCTTTTATTCTTGTGTTCTAGGTATTTTGATTATATTTGAGTTCTTAGACATTTCCTGTTTGCCCTTTTGTGTCAGTCTCCTTTTCCCTAGCTCCCTTCTTACCTCTGTTCACACCTGCTCCCAATCTGCCAATTAGCCTGTTATTTGTTTCTCTCTCCCTTTTATTCTCCTCCTGCTCAGTCAGTCTTTGCTGGTTTGTCGTCATAACTTCGTCCCCTTCATGTTGTGAGTATGCCTTGTTTTCAGCATTTTTTGGGGATTTTTACTTCTGTTGAACTTTTGTTATTAACCCTTCAAGTAACCACCTCAAGCGTATGTGTCTGCATTTGGGTCCTGTCAAACCACCTTCATTGTGACATTATGACTCTACGTGGTAACAGACACTCCAATGTAGAGTCATATTCTCCCACTCCTTACTTGTTTTTTGTTTCTTTGGTTATGTTATACTATAAGCCATGGTATCGATTTTGGCATTGTTTGGTAAACTTTTAATATTTGTGGAGAAAAATGTTTACCCCCCTCTCAAAAGACCATTGCTAGACACACTTGTGATCCTGCTCCCCACTGTACTTGGGAACAAAGACTTATACTCATCATCATTTCGGTGGCTCTTCACCCAACCACATGAATGGAAGGCCATGCAGGCCACAGGAATCAGAACCTCCTGACTGCCAAAAGTTAAAGTAGCCAATTGATGGTCTCAGAAACAGACTCTGCAAAGCAAACCTATCTGCAACATTTCTTTCTGAGTAGGAAACTTTAAGATCTCAGAGACCGGAGGCTTTTATATTAGCAGAAAGACATTTTGGGACTACAGATGAAAATTTGCCTGTATGGCTAAATCTGGTATATTTACATGCTACTCTTGTTGTATCTCAATTAATATGTATTGTCCTATTTCCAATAAAGAAAACAGAGCAAAATATTAGCTTTCCTGCTGCAGGACTGACCTGCTTGTCATTATTTTGGCACTGATGACTGTCTTATATAATCATTCCATTCACCTGTCAAACTGCTTGGTTTCTCATCACTGCTCATCTGATCCACCTGCTCCTGCCTCTATTTAAGCTGCTTGCATCCAGTCATCATGCCAGACTATCCTCTACTCTCTAGCCAATGGTGACAGTGTTTTTAGAGATGCTTGGAATTTCTGATTTCCTAATCCTGACGTACTCTGCCTTTCAACTGCTGAGCCTGCCTGTTCCTGTCTGAACGTTTTTTCCTGAACTGCCTTTGGAGTCCTGAGTCTCTGAGCCTGCCTGTTCCTGTTCTGATCTTTTTGCCTAACCTGTCTTCAAACTCCTGCATGTTCTCCGCAGCTGCAGCCTCTGTGACACTCTGGGCGGTGCCTTCCAGATCTTGTTGGCAGTCCACCGCTAACCTTGTTTTGATCTTTCAAGTTAATTTTTGACCTATTTTTAGGATAATATATTTTGATTGATTGACTTGATTGATCTCATAGCAGAGAAATGTCCTTGTTACATCAGCTCAATAGTCAAAAGCTGCGCAGAGGAGGAAAATGTGCATGGGAAATATACAGTATATACAGTGTCCACATATAGATATATAACAGCTGAAGTCTATAACAGCTGCAATCTTTGTTGATTAAAAATAACTAAGAGATGTTGGTTATCTATTTCTGGCATGTTATTCTGGTGACCACACTGCCTTAGTTCTGCTGTACCTTACTGATGCTATTGACACTGTGGGCCAAAATATTTTAAAATTTTGTCTGAATCATTTTGGGAGCACATTATATTTGATCTTATTAGATTGTTTAGATCCTATATGATTGATCCGTCTGTCTCGGTCCAAATTTAGGGCTTATAATCTTTTCTCTTATTTATTGCCACAACGCTACTGCTAAGAGAACAGATAATTACTTTCATTTTCAATGCAAATGATTTCAAGATCTGCCGTTAATCCAGAAGCCCGGCTTTTCTATGACAGCCCTATTGGACTGTTTGTGGATATTAAAGCTTGGCTAGCGCTTGGCTAGACGTATTAAATCTTAATCAAAAATATAACAGCACTCAAGGAGAGCAAAGCTCGGCAGCAGAATTTTCCCTCGTATTATGATTTACACCTATAGCTAAAACTCACACTTGAGCTGGATCATTATCAAATTTGAATGAATTATTCTTTGGCATGAGGTGCACCATAGCTTCCTTAAAATTCTTGCTTAAGTTTACAAATAACGCACAGATTGTGTCTGCAGCCTCTGGTGTTTGTTCTGCTCTCAAATTCTTTATCCACTCTGCACTCTGGTTTCTTGTTTGATCAGCAGATCAAGACTTCGAGGCATGGCTCACCTTTCCTGTGTTTTTGTCTTCAGTATAATACTTTTTGACTTTTTTAAGTCCAATGCTGAAGCTGTCAATAGTCACTGCTGCCATCCTCTGGTTTAGGGTGGAACTGCTTGCTCCAAAATTATGATAAAGTATCTTTTAAAATACCTACATCTGGATTATGATGTGGACCATCACAATCACCATCATTTAATGGATTGGTCCTTGGACTGAGATGCACCTACGTCAAAAATTTTCATAGATTATGTTAATAACTTTTCAAGTTATCCTGTACACAGACAGACAAACACACAAATGTAACAGAAGTGAAGGTGTTAGAAACAAGCAGCCCCTCTGAACCTATTATTAATTACTTGGAACTTTTAACAGCTTATTTCAAATCCACTGGTACTAATTTGGATTGTTAATTAGACAGTGATCTTAAAAGATCCAGTTGTAATCACCTATGCTGATCGGTTTATATAAATAAATATTTAATTCATACTCGGATTGTATTTCATGCGTTGTGTACTAATGAACTATTATGATTTATAATGTGTGATTCATTGTTTATTAAGTCTTGCTTAAGATCATTCCATATAAAGGCCATGCAATGGACGGGTTGTGAAAGAGGCCTGAACATCCTCTGTCATATGTTGGGTTGTAAAAGAGGCCTGAACATCCTCTATCACATGTTTCTAAACATGTGGAACAATTCAATTGTAAAACAACCACATTCTTTGTTTTAACATATGTGCTGAGATTTAAAGTAAGATAATTTTTTATCCCTTTCCCATAGTTAAACCTCAGCTTGTGTAATTAGGGACATCCCCTGACTTCAATAAATAGCTGAAGACCGGCAGAGTGGGTTGGAGATTTATAAACTCTGCAGTCTCTTCCTACTCTCCTTGCGAGTAAAACTAAATTAATTGTCTCTGTGCTTTCTTTCTTTCCCTGTATGTATGTATGATGTTTTAGGTGCTTAGACCTGACAGAAAGCTTGCATTTATTACATCCCTCTTAGATTATTGTAATGGACTTTAATTTTTAGTTAATACGTTTTTGCTCGTCATCTGTAGATGAGTCAAGATGCTGCTGTATATCCAACAGGTACTCCAAAAATAGAGCACATCTCCTCTGTTCTGTGTCAATACAGTTATTGCCTGTGTATCTTACAGTTAATTTATCGTTCTTATTTCTGAATGTTTGAATGACTTTGTCCTGCTGTATCTCTCTGAGCTATGAGCTCTCATCATTCTCATTGTTCTTCTTGGTCATCATGGTCTGTTGAACAGCAGCTATTGCTGTAAATACTGAGGTCTAAGAAAAGGCTAAGAGGAAGTGTAGCCTCTTCTGTCTTTGCTCCTCAGTTGTCGAATAACCCTCCACTGTACATTAGAAAGTTTCCTTTTTGAATACTTTTATTGATTCTCTTAAAATTTATGTTTATAACATGGCTTTCAACATTAGCAGGACTTGGGTTAATGTTGTTTATTGTAAATGGTTTTATTGAATCTGTCATTGTTATTTTTCATATTATTTAGTTCTTCTATATATCTATGTTTATGGTTTCTAGATATGTTCAGAGACTTTGTTTCAGCTATTTTTAAAATGTTTTATAAATAAATGTATCATTGCTTAGTATAACATGGCATGGCATGGTCAAAGTAAAAATCTCAGACACTGGGGACTCTTTATGTTATCTCACTGATTTCAATATAATGTTCTATCTAAAACATATCCACAAGTCTCTCTTTGCCTCTGTATACGATCTTTCAAATTATGAATAATAGTAGAAAGTCTGGACATACACTGCAAAAACATTAAATAAACTACTTCCAATTAATGCTATGAAAGCAAATCATTTCATTTCTGAAAACACTGAAATAGATTTGTATTTAAAAAGATTAATCAGGATTCACATTTAAATAAACATTTTAAACAATAAAAGACAATATTGATCTTGTTTCTTTTTTGTGTGCATATAATGTGGTTGTGGAAATGCCAGCAATTTTTGAAAATTGGGAAGGCCACACCCCCACAAAGGTAAATCTAAAGTCTTCTCTGACAAAATATTGGGACTTGGAACAGAACTGTTTTTCTAAGAGCTACAAGTAAATGTATGTGCAAAGAATATTTTTTGGGCTGAATTTGCTCCTCAACATTCAGTATCATTTTAGACAAAGGGCTTGAAGATTACCTGTACATTTGAAATTACTTTTGATAAAATTAGGAAGACATCTAACACATACAGGTAAGACAGTTCAGAACACCATGATTGTGCTCAGATGAGTGAACAAGAAGTGACCTAAAGTAAAATATGAAATGGATATAAATAAACCAAATTGAATTGAATTGAATATGCTCTTTAAAGTTGGATGGATAAGTACAAAAAGAAACAGCTGATGGTTTTAACATGGCTGTTTACCAGGAAGAACTACACAAAATACCATCTGCTAATAAGATCTTGATGCTAACATATAAAAAGTTACATTTTACAACTGTTTGTAGGATTATTGTCATAGAATTAGAGTGGGAAGATTAACTGTGTTGCCTGACTCAGATTTAAAATATTATTTTAAAGCTAGAAAGAGACTTTAAATTATATAATTTTTCTCTATATTTTCTTGTAAAATCTCAGATAGTAAATGATTGTAGTCTGTTATGCAACTATTTAAATGAAAAAGTTAAATACCTTGAATTTATTTATTCACTGAGTGAACGCCTCTGAAACTCAGTAGACTATGACCTGCTCAGTCAGTCATCCAGGCATCGACCTTTCATGCAGTAGATAGCAGCTGTTTGCTCGTCCTTCAGGGGAGAGGTGAAAGTCCAGCATTTGTCTTTTATGTGTCCCTCGGAACAGTCGTTGTAAAAACTAGGATTAATTTTTTGTATTTTAATGTCAGTCCAGAGTGTGCGTGAGTGACTGTGTATGTGCTGAAGATAATGAGTGTGTATCTTCTGTTACTCTTACTGGCTTTGCTGATCCACGATGGGAATGCCAAACCTGAATCGCAAGGCTGCAACAACCCAGATGCTGAGAGAGTGGCAGAAGAGGCCCTGGAGCAGATCAACCAGGACAGGACTGATGGATACATCCTGACTCTCAACAGGCTTTATGATCTATCCCACACACCGAAGCAGGTTAGAGGGGAGGAAATGCATGCTTGCACAAAAATAATGCAGTGGAGTTACACTAAATAGGTCTTTAATAATCTAGTTTGCTTGCATTCTGACAAAATATTGGGATTTAAAAACATAACATCTTGCAGAAGATTCATCATATTGCAACAAAGTTCTTACTTGTTTTACTTGACGATAGATCATCCGACAAAGGTTTAAACAGTTTATTGTGAATAAGGCTTCACTGAAAATCCTGTCAGCCATTCTAGCTGTTCCTTTGGGTTTAAACTGTATAACAGTTTCTACTGTATAACCTTTATATCCAGGAGAATGGTGGCTCAGTTTACAACCTAACTATTGATGTGCTGGAGACGCAATGCCACATTGTCAGCAGAAAACCATGGAAGCAATGTAAAGTCAGAGACATCTCAGATATTCCTGTAAGTCTAAAACAGTTTTGCATTCTACTTCATTTAAATAAAAGGCTTCTACACCAGACAGAAATCTGGGACTTGTCTTTTTTTATTGTCCTTTTAACAGCATTATTAACAGCTTATATTATTTCCTAATGTCCATTTAGTTGTTCTAACATGCATGATACAACATTTCAAAAATGCTTTCTATTCTAATTCTCAAAACCTGAGAATAAATCTAAAACACAGGTGTTTTAGATGTTTTTTTTTGTTTGTTTGTTTTTTTTGTTTTGTTTTGTTTTGTTTTGTTTTGCTTATGTGGTTCGTTTTAGTTTTAAGACTTGCTTAATTGTGAAAAAACACATTATAAACATAAGCTAAGCAATTTCTTCACCAAAAAAAAATCAATAATTGCAATTATCCAGCGATAAAATTCTGGAATGTTGACTTTACAGTCTTACATATGCAAAGTGTTTGAGTCTATAGCTGTATTGAGTCTATGCAAAGTGAATGCATAACTGTATCTGTTTTCTTTAGGTATACGGAGAATGCCAGGTATCTGTTCAAGTTGATGCTCAGGTCAAACTTGAAAGCTACTCTTGTTCCCTTCGAGAAGGTAGGTGGAATGATAAAAAGATAGAGCTCAATAACAAACAAAACATTTGTATTCTCACATAAGAATCAGCTTTAATGGGGAAGGTTTTATTTCATGTCGTACACAGAAATTGCAAAGTTAGCATTGCATAGTGAGACTAAAAGGGAGTGTACAAAATATTTGTGGAAAAACAGAGCAAGGCATTCAAATTTGTCCTGCTGTAACCACTTGTAATAAAATGGAATTTGCCTAATACTTTTAACTTTGGTGACATTGTTCATTTTTGTGTGTTAAAGAAATGCGATCTTAAACTACCCTATTTTCCGGACTATAAGCCACTACTGTTTCCCCCCATGCTTTGAACCAAGCGGCTTATAAGAAGGCGCGGCTTCTCTGTGGATTTTTCCTAATCGCCAGAGGGGGAAGTCAAAGCTGGAAATGAAAGAACAAGGGGCAAATTTTAATTTGGCACAAGAACATGTTAGCAGCAGGCACGACTAAGGCCCCGTCCACACGAAGTCAAAACGAACACGAAACGCTAATATTTTCCAGAACGTTTGTCATAAAGACGTAGACGTAAAATGAATGTGATCGACCACACGAATGCATGAAAACGCTGCAAAATGTATGCCAGGCCTGTAAGTGGCGCTGTGGTGCCAAAGCAAAAATAGGCGAAAACAGGCAACGAAATGTTGGGCATGCGCAGTAATATTTATACAACAACCAAACCAGAAAACTGGAAAATGGCCCTGCGGGTCCATTTTCGTGGTTCAGTCAAATTGAGGTGATGAATTATGTCGTCTATATTGCTCTGTTCTTCCTGGAGATATTCCAGAAGAAGAAGATTCTGTTGTAAGCCCGACAGCAGGGTGAGTAGCATGAGCAGCAACCATTCAACACAGTACGGCGCCATTGTTGTTGTGATACTGTGTCGCGCATGCGTGTTTAGAGGCGACGCTATGATGCATGCGTGTAAGAAAAAAAATGCGGTTAGAGCTTAAAGATGGAAACGCGAAAACGGCGTTTCAAAATCTTCCCACTATGAAGGCTTAATAAAAAAAAGATTGTTTACAGACCCCCGAAACGCCGGCTTCGTATGGATGAGAGGCTGGTTTGATGAAAAATTTATGCGTTTAGGCCAGGGTTTGACTTCGTGTGGACGGGGCCTAAGAGCACATCTCCTGAATTCACACATATTGACATTTAGTTGCTGCATTAAAGCTGCCAAACTAATGAAGAGACGGGGCTCAACTCCTTTAGAGTTATTAAACAGCATACCCATCTTTCATTAGAAGCTATTACTGTTTTGAAGCGAACTCTTCATTGTTGGCTTTTACATTAAGTTTTGTCATCCCTGGATGCTAAAATAACTTGTGCAGAGATGCAAGGTGGACTATACTAGTCCTACCGAAGTGTAGACTGTGACGTGAAAGGGGATTTCAGTGATTCGCCCAAAGCTAAAGGAATGACAATAAAGACAGGTCTGCTGCACACACAGACACTTAAGATTAGTTCCCAAAACACTGAGGCTCTTAAAAATAAAGCTACGGTATACATTTAGAGCAGCTGAATGTGTTTTCTACAATCTCTTGTTGTTTAAAAATATATTAATATATAATATATTAAGTCCACACATCTTATTCTTTGTGGTATTCTGCACTTTGAAGATTCATCTCGGTGGTCACTTTTTAAACACCACAATGTTTCAAATAAATACAAATGGTGGGAACCAATTCTTTTTTACATTTCTTTAATACTTTGTTCTATTCAGCTACACAAGCATCCTCTTTAAACTACTAAGAATTGTACTATAAATGTGACTTTACCCGATTCTTATGTACACCGTAGTAATTTATTGATATGCCGCACAATGTCCTCCTTTTTGGTGCTATAGAAATGGCCACCCTACCTGTCGCAGGAGTGTGCATCGCCCTAAACTCTCGCACACTGATGAGAAAACGGATTGAAATATGAACGAAAAAGAGAACTTTTAAATATATATTATATAGAATGGTGTTGATAGTAAAAACGGGAAATGCTATCTACTGAGCAGAGAATATATTCATTGGACACTGCCTGTAGCATATCGACTAAAATGTGTCCCCGATTTAGTAAAGATCATATTCCTTCGAATTCATCTGTCCACCATAACTCTAAATTTTAGGGCAACCATGCATTAGAAATATGAAAACATTAAGACCATGTTTAAAAGTTCCCCTATAGTTCATATTCTCTTCTGTTTTGTCATCAGTGTCCGAGAGTTCAGGGTGCGTATTCCCGCAACAGGGAATACGCATCAGGTATTTCTCAGCATAAGAGCTGTATGTATATGGCGGCCTAGTGGTTAGGGCATAGGGCGTTGAATCCTGAGATTGGGAGTTTGACCCCCGAGACTGCCACTCTGGCTCCCTGAGTAAGACACTTAACCCCACACTGCTCCCCGGGCACCTCACAATGGCAGCCCACTGCTCCCCAAGGGGATGGGTTAAATGCAGAGAAGTAATTTCCCTCTGGGATTATTAGAGTATATAAAAAAAAAAATGTACGTTTCCAGTTTTTTCAAAAAATCTAATGCTTATAGTGAGGTGCACTCTATAGTCCGAAAAATACGGTAATCTTTTAGAAGTGATCTCATGTCGCCGGGCTGCATGTGGTTTCTTTTGCACCTTTTAATCCTTGTGTTCAGTTGCAGCTACTTCTATCGTGCACCGGTGCCCGGATTGTCCCACAGCCGTCAACTTGAATGACCCAGTAATCAAGGAGACGGCCAAGCTCTCTTTGCAGAAGTTTAATAAGGAGAGTCGACTTGCCAACTACTTTGCTTTAGAAAACATTACAAAAGCCAGCTCACAGGTAAAAAGAAACACCTGGACATTAATACATTTACAAATCAGATTACTATTTAGATCAAGACTAAATTAACATATGTTTCTTGAAAAAGTATTCCTATTCTTGAGGGTTTTTTGCATCTTATCATGTTACAATCTCAAATTTCAGTGCATTTTAAAATGGCCCAAGACAACACGATTTTGGTGCTTTTCAAATGTTGTGGTGTTTTGTTTTTACAAATAGCTGTCTGAAAGGTTTGGCTGCAGTATCTACAACAATTATTGGCAAATATTTTTTTTTTTTTTCACTTTAAAATTCAGTAAAGTTATTATGAATGTTCATTTTTGTAACAGGATTTTTATGTGTTTTTTTTCAGTGGGTTGTTGGACCAGCTTACTTTGTAGAGTTCACTGTTCTGGAAACAGAGTGTTCAAAAGAAACTGATGTCAGTGAGCTGAATAATTGCAGACCAATGAACTGTCAGTTTGCAGTGAGTAACATATTTAATGTTAAATTAGAGTTGTTTGAATATTGAAATTTGTAAATTGTCTTTTAGATCAACTCCTTCTCATTGCTGAATTATTTTTTTTTCTCTTTCTGTTCATCTGCTGTAGACAGATAAGGTCTTTTTTTAAGGATACTTTTTCTGCTTTGTACTTGGTCCCTAACTATTTATAAAAACAGACATTACATGATAAGCCATGAACAAAAATGTTTTTTTTTTTTATTTAATGGAAAAATAAGGCAAAGATTGTGAAACACTCTTCTGGACCTTTTAAGAAGCTGCCAGAATAAAGATCAAGAATGTCACGTCTTGGTTGTGGTTTAGAGGACCCAAATGCAGAGGCAGAGGTGATTTCTTGGTGTTTTTAATGGTAACACAAACAATAGGGGGGGCAAAATCCAAAAATACAACTTAAAATGTTACACAGACCAGAATCACGGAGACATCAAGGGAAACGCGCACCAAAAGCCAGGGAGAGACGAGGTGAGAGGACAACAGTGACGACAGGACCAGCAACAACACAGAACCAACAAAGAGTGAGAGCAGAGGGAGAGCATATATAGCTGACAGAGACAAAGGGAGGGCTAACGAGCTGACAAGGAGCAGGTGTGAGAGGAGACAACGAGGGAGCCAAGGGGAAAGGAACACACACACACACAAGAGGGCAACAGAGAACAGAAAAACATGAGAACTAACATAAATCTAGAAATTACAAAAAAAAAGGAATTAAACCAACAAAAGTAGGGAACATAGAGCAAAGCAAAGCACAATATAACCAAAACCATGACAAAGAACTTCATATATCAACACTAAAATTGTAAAGTAGCTACATTGACCAACTATTACATAGGTTGTGAACTTTAATGTGATATTTGACCGGTGCCACTCCAACTGTAACATTCACCCTAAATTAATGATCAGAGCTCTAAACTGTGTGACAATAGCAACTAACTTGAAACGTGATGTTTTTTTAAGATTAAGTAGCGTTTATTACATGTTTATCTTAGAATCTACTTTTGCAACAGCTGAATACTTTATTGATGGATAAAAAATGACATACTAACTATTCTTAACTTCTGTTTTAGCACAAGGGGTTCTGTACAGGCTCACATGTGACTTTGGAGGAAACATTTAATTCTGGGAGCCCTGTTGGAGACCCTGAAAGCTTCTTTCGAAAACACGAATCTGTTGATGTGAAATGTGAGATTTATGAACCACAGGTATTTGCATTGATCATTTTTACAGATATTTTGACAAAATTTTACACGTCATATTTGAGACTTTTATCTCAATCTTGTTATAGAAATTTGGTATCAACAATTTCTAGAGAAAAAAGTGCCAGGGACCCTTTTCATCACTCTTTTATCCAACTCATGTCCTTTGATGAGCTTTTCTCTCTGCGGAGGTTTAATGTTTGAATCCCATGGTGGAGAAATTAAAAGGGGTGATGTTTCAAAAACAATATGTTTCAAGTTAATGACAAATTGGTTTTTATTTATGGAGTAAATTATTTCACAACCTCAAACATATACAAACATCCTGATTGATATTAGGTTGTAACTCCCTCTGCCTATTACACCTTATCCACAAGCTAGTCTGAGCCATATTAATGGTATTAATTCATTTTAAATTAGCTTTTTTTTTGTATTTGATTAAGTGATGTGTTAGTTTGTTCTACTTATATGATCAGGGAAAAGATTCACTGCACCAGATTCTAGCTATTTAGTTAACTTCCAACTGCATTTCTAGTTGCAGGAAGTAAAGAAAAATCACAGTCCACAAACTAGTTGCAGTGTTGATGTCAGAGATTTGGGTAGGCCTTTCCACAACCTGAACACAAGCTCGCTCTACCAAATTCCTTCTACTTTTATCTTCTATACTTTGTTTTGAAGTACATTTAAAAAGTTTCAGGTAACCGTCCTACTTCACACCACTATGTTAGTGATCGTTGTGGCAGGGTCTTCGAGCTGACCATGGTCCAAAAGCTGTTTCCAGTGTTGTTCTAAACCAAGGCTTTTTAATCTAAGAGTAACAGTTTAGTTCAGATGGCAGAAAGAACTGGTTGTTCAGACAGAAAAAAAACTATCCCATATATATCCACCCAAACTTGGTTTTGTAACTGATTAAATGGGCTGACTACTGGCCTCAAGGGCAGCTTTAACCTAGCTGACTTGCCTTTTTGATCACAAAAAAAAGTTTGTTGTTGCTAAGATAAATATTAGCAGGGGTGTATGTTTGTGTTTGAGTTAAGTTGAGTTGAGTTGAGCTGTACCTCAACAATCCAAAAACATGACTCCACACTTTTTTCAAACTGCTTGTAGTTTTAATTGATCTATTATAATTTGGAAAAGAAGAAAAAAGTTAATTCCCCAAAAAGAAGGGTGTGTATAAAAATATTTCACTAAATAAATTGTAGAAGCTGAATTTTGAACTCTTTTTGTTTTTTTTATGTAGGCTTCCACTGTGGAGGAGCAGGCCCATGCCCAAGCAGCTAGTGGGCACCCAGACAATCATCACCACAACCACACACACCTGCATCCTCATGAGCATGTCCACTCTGTTTCAAAAGCCACAAACATCACTGTTTCGAAGCCAAAAGGCCAACTTGGCAGGACTGTGTTTGAGCTGGCCACTCCCAGATCGGCTCCAAGTGCCAGTTCCTGTCCTGGTGCTAGAAGACACGCTTTACATTTAGACAGTCCTTTCCTCTGATTACTGGGATTGGTCTTTGTTTGGTAACTCTAGCTACATCTTTTACATCTGCTGGAATACTTAAGACTGACGTGAAGGGCTGTAACTAATGATTTTGGATGATACTGACCCCAGTTATCGGGCCTTATTGTAAGACAGTGCATTTCACTGATCACCTGAATAAAGCCTTTTACACATTAAAGATTAATTTATTTTTTGTAATAATGTGAAATTATTGACAGATTTTTTCACAGTTCAAAAATATGTATGTAACAGGTAAGGCTTCAAGCAACATAGCTGTTTCTAAAAATATGGAAAGGGATGAAGGCACCAAATATGTTATTTTCCAAGCAAGGAAAACTTTATTTAGCACCTCTGCAGAAGTAAAATCGCATGTTTTTATTCACAAAAGTCATCGATGCTCGAAGAAAAAAAACAGACAAATAAAATTGTTTTTGTGAAGTATTTTAGCAACGGTTTAGAGAAAAAGGCAATATTTCTATGCTAAGGCAAAATCACACTAACAAAATGAAAAGTCTACATGAACATTAAGGTATAGTGGAGGATGTTCTTTCTTTGGGTGGATCATCAAAATAAGTGGTCCTCCTAATTGTCAATCATTCTGATGATATGTTTAGGTAAGGCCATCCCACATTTTGGTCCTCATTTTTACTTACCGGTGGTGAGTTTGACATAGTGGGAAAAAGGCATATCTTCTTTTGGAAAGTAAGTGGAGAGGGCGTGTCTTCTCAAAAAGTTGGGGAAATCCTCCACTATACCTTTAATAATAAGCTGAAACAATAAAAAACATAGAAATGGATTTTAGCTATAATGTGCTTTCCTGCAAACCTGAGCTAAAAAGCTGTTTAATTATTAATTATATAATGGAAAAACAATGTTTAAAATTGGTTATAGGTTGTCCCAAATTAAATATTGTCTTAAATTAGCATACATTTTTAATTGTCTTCATCTGAAAAAAAAACTGCCTGACAAAAACAGATTTCTCTCTCAAAAATGTGTTTGTTTCTCACGATTCAGAATGTTTCTCTGTTGTGAAAAATGCGTCATGGCGGGCCCGTGTTCCTATTGGCCAGTTCCAACAGAACTGATGGCTGAATGGTTTCTGCACCTGCACAAAATGGCTGGCCTCGCCTTTGTGTTATGCAACATGCAGTGTTGTATTTACAACAATGGCGTAACGACACAACAATAGGCCCGTAAGCAACATTATCTGGGTGGTCCCCATATGAAGTACAACACACTTGATTACCCATAATTTCCAAGTCGTAGTGTAAAAAATAAAATACTCAAACACATTATTCTTTTAAGATCTCTATTGTGGTTTGAAACATATATATTTTTTTTACCAACCGTCTAATGAACTATACACAATTATTAACATAGTAATTAAAAGTACCACTGTCTGCTTTGCTCTTGGTGTCATGTTTAAACGGCTCACCATCATGTTGAAATCTGGCATGTCTTGGGGAATAGATAAGTTCCAGTCAGTCATCCTAAAATCAGGTGGATTTTAAGAGGAAATTTTCACACCATTACATCTGCAATCAGACGTCCTAGTCTACAATTGCGAAGGGGGCCTACCAGGTGTCAGTGACAGGGCCCCTAAGAGAACGGGGGCCCCTAAGCAAAGGCTGAAAGACTAGTTCTGTCTTCGGCATGTTTAATCAGATTCAAATATAAATAACTGGAACAATTATAATCTATTTGATAAATTTAAATTACCATACATGATCCTCTGTCTGCATGATAATACTCAACAATTAATATTAAGAAAGCAGAAATATGTTTTAGTTGTATGCTTCATTGAAGTGTTAGAATATATATCTTATTTAGTTTCCATAAGTGCAAGGACACATTCTTATTAATAGGAACCGAAGAGCTTTCTTTTTAGCCTTGCATAGAAGCAATATCATTTTTCTACGGTGGCCGGGAGGTGTGGAATGTCCACAGTGCTGGTGGGATTTATGTTGACAACTTTATTAGTGTGTTGAAAAACCAATGTTGACAATGTGCCGAGTGGAGTGGGAGAGAATACAGTATAAAACAGTTTAGGAGAAGAACTGACCGGTTAGACTTTGATCTCTACACATTGTCTTTATTATTTACTTGTCTGTGTGCATGTGCTTGTACTTTTTTGTTATTTTTTATTTTCATTTGTAAACAATATTATATTCACATACAAAACCATTTTTAGGTGCTATTTCTCCATTTTAAGTGAAATTTGGATTGTTTAGTTTGATTTGTTATTTAGAATAGGATTTGTTAAGTGATTCACTTTATTAGTTAATTAATTTTAGCTTGGGATGTGGGTGTTTCACAGTATAAATAGGTAGGTCTTATGTAGCTCATTATGCATATGGGTGGTCATATGTTTTTTAACCAGTTCTCAGTTTTCTGCCAGTCAATCAATTAGTCAGTCAATCAAAGAACAGGTGCAGGAATCAGAGTGAGACCAGTAACAGAAGCCTGTGAAGCTGGTGAGCTGTTTTTGTCTGAATGTAGAATAAAGCAAGTGAAGAACTGGATTTTGGACCCTTTTTTGATCTTTTTGGACTGCATAAGCCAGAATCCATGTTGCATCAGGTGGCTATTTGAGTTAAAATCACCTTTGGCCTTGATCACCTTTAAGTCTTAAGTGTTTTGATTTTCGAATTTAAGTTTTGTACAAATAGACACTACACCATCACATCATTAAATATATCCATACATAATGAATAAAGGCATAACACACAAAAAACAACAAAAACAAGGAAAACAACAACTAACAAAAAGTGATATATGGAGAGTTTAAAAAGTATATGAATAAATGAAAAATAAATAAAGGGGTTACAATCACTGAGGAGGACGTTTGTCAAACTACTTTCCAAAACTCCTTCAAATTATATCATCAGCATTTCCATCGTGTGTGCTTATACTTTTTCATGTACTTCAAAACGTTGCCACAAGGTGTCACCCTTTCTATTAAAGTCACTCAACAAACTCGAGGACATCTAATTCAACACACTCAGTTTTATTTCAGGCATCTAAACATATTGACCTGAAAATTTCTGGAGTAATTTCAAACTAATAATGATCCTAAAAGTAAATACCAGCTGGAAATGTAATCAATTTGGCTTTTAATCTTTCATTTTGACCAGCATCATTTCAGACTACATCACATTTTTCCTTAATAAAAACTCTTGGGGGAAATATATAAATTAACTCATAAACAATCATCAGTACATTTTAAATTCAATTACATTCCTTATACTTAAGACCAAGTTGAGACCAGTTTCACTCTGGATGTACAAAATTGGTTGAGATGTACCCCTTTATATATATTTGCTCCTGTAGAATTATTAGACAGCATGGAATTAATTTCTACTGTTATGCCACCATAATACTCAGGTATATCTGTTCATAAATTCAGATGAAGATAAACCATTATGTAGGCTATAGGCATGTCTTGAAGGCATAAAACCTGGATGGCTCTAAACTTTCTGCTCCTGAATGCAGAAAAAAACAGAAATTACCGTATATTCATTGGACCAGAGTTTCTGAAAAAGAAGCTGATAAGTCAGTCACTTCATTTTGATAAGATTAAATTGATTATATAAACTCAGATTACAAAGTAAAACTTTGGTTTTATTTTTTTATCAGGACCTGTTATTTAAATCTTATATTAAATACATTTTTAGAATTTCCTTCTTTCATCTGCAGAATATTGCAAAAAAATAGAAATATCCTGTCCAGGGTTGATGCTGAGAAACTACTCCATGCATTTGTTCCTTCAAGGCTGGACTACAGTAATTCTTTACTATCAGGAAGTCCACAAACTTTAGTTAAAAGCCTTCAGCTGATCCACAATTCTGCAGCCAGAGTTCTGATGAAAATTAAAAACCAGTGATCATGAGGAAGATTAAGCATCAGACAAAAAATACAATTAAACCTGCCAAGTGTTTTTCCTCAATTTTCTCTAGAATGTTAAAGCGTTTTTTTTAAATAATATTGTGATCGACCGAATGAAATGGAGCACTGAGATCTAACAGGACAAGTATGAATAGAACTCCATTGTCTGAGGCCAAAAGAAAATCATTTGTAACTTTTAGCATTATTGTTTTCCATCCATCCATGTTTTCCCAATTCGATCTGGTTTGCGGTGGGATTGTGCCATCTATCGGCAGTCTATGGTTGAGAGGCAGGATACACGCTGAACAGATCACCAGTCAGTCGCAGGGCAACACAGAGACACACAAAGGTGTACAAACATGCACACAAACACTCACTAGGACAATTTAGAGAAGCCAATTCACCTAACAGTCATGTTGTTGGACTGGGAGGCAGTCGGAGTACCAGGAGAGAACCCACTCATGCACATGGAGAACATGCAAACTCCATGCAGAAAGACCACGGACCAGGAATCAAAACAGGAACCTTCCCGCTGCGAGGCAACAGCACTACCCACTTTCAATGCAGTTTTATTTTATGTATTTATGCTTTTTTTTTAATGTATCTTAGACTTAAAAAGTTTTAGTGATACGATGAGCTCTCTAGAAACTCTTCAAAAAGGTCATTAAAGTATAAGTCCTCGCACACTTGATTAGCAATGGTTTTCTCAAGAGTTTTAGATAAGAAAGGAAGAATTGGTTTAGGTTTATCATTGATAATTAATATCAAAAAGAGGTTTCTTTAATAAAGTTGTCATTATGGTTACCATAAAAGCCTTCAATACATACCTCTGTATTAAGAATAACAAATTAAATTGAACATGAAGGTAAAACAGGGAGGAAACATTTTCATAAATAATTTGGTTAAAAGTAATTGAAAGTCCAAATCAATCTGATTATCACAAATCAAAAATTAACAAATAATCTCTTTGGGGAGAAAGATAAACCATATTTAATTGTTTTAAGTATTTCCTCAACTGGAGTCATATATATTTTTAATGATATTATTGTTATTTACTCTTTAGGATTCTTTTCTAATTTATTTGATCTGGGCTGTAGGGAAGACACTGTCTGGATGGAGTAATGGATTGTTAACAGTAGAGGAACTGCAGAGAATTGTGTTAAACTAAGCCTCTGCTATCTGGTCTGGATAGTGGGCTCTAAGAGTTTTGGAGGGCTTATAAATTCAGCCAGATTCTTCCAAAGAAGAGCTGCACTATTCAAAGGGGTGTGTTTCCCGTCTTTCTAAATCAGGTTTTAACTTAACAATTTACCAAAAATGTCAGGACACAACCTACACAACCAGGCAACATGTGGTTGTACATGCCATCGCTGGTCAGATCAGGGAGAGAGCAAATTGTGGAGTTCGACATTGACTTGCTGCTTAAATTTGACTAAATGTGAAAGTAGGTAGCAATATGGAACTGCCTCACAAGTACTGAGCACTTCTGTGCTGTAAAAAGGTTTAAGGTCTATGAGGAATGTGGTATTAAGCCTACTCATCTGATCTCCAATCTTTCATTTGAAGTCCTTTGTTTCAGCTCTGATTTGGTGCATCGTCAAACATTTAATTAAGACTATGCAGCAACAAACCTGGATGTGCATGAATTGTGGAAAATGTTATTGGACACCTTTGTCTTTGTGCATAGAAGACGAATTATATCTAATCTATTTGAGTGTGTGCTGTTACCACCTCTTCCTATGCTTCATTATCAGATATTGTTGGGCAGCCTCAGGCTGATATAAATGTATTGTTCTCATTATCCATCCTGCTGCTTCAATTTCTGCGTTCAGTATTTCTGAATATAAAAGTGGATGATCTCATCTTATTCTGTGGCCTGAATTTGTCTGTACACCTCCACTCCGAACAAGCCTTAATGTTTGTAATACCAAGCGTGTGCTTGTGTGTGTGTGTGCATGGAAACGCACACAGGAAGCCGTTAACACCCACACACAATGGTATGCGTTTGTAGTTGATTAAGAGCAAGAGAAGAAGAGCAGCTGCATTTTTCCCCCGATGAGACAGCAAAAAGCTTTTGCAGCTGTAATTCATGATCAGTTAACACCAAAAAGAAAATACTGAAGTGCACAGAGAGGTTTTAAATAGTTTCATTTGTTGCTTCAACATCTGAAATAACTTTTTGGCTTCATTAGAAATATTCATAAACCTTCCACAAAATATGTAAAATTGTACAGGTAAACCTTCAAGTGAACGAAAAGGGGAATAATTGAATGCCCTCGTTGGATTAAATTAATAAATCTCAAAGTGTGTGTTTCAGAAAAAAAAATTCTAGATATTTACCAACACTTGTAACAAAGAGTGACACTTTAAATGCATGAAAATTTTAAAATGCCTTCACAGAGGTTTTCTGAAGTAATTATAAAACCCTGGGGCCATTTGGGTCAACAGTAAAAGAGGCAAATAATGAGCAAAAACAAGAAATATGGATAAAAATTGGGATTTAAAAAGGTGATATCTCTCTTCGTCTCTTTACCTGTTTAAATCTCTGGACAAATACCTATTTCAAAGTTTTAGCTTTGTTGCTTGTTTGTCTGTCATTCAGCCTTAAGCGTCAAATAAATGAAATGGCATTTTATAAACGGCATGACTCACTTCAAAATTCACTCCACTGTCCTTGAGAAATATTAGTGAATGTTCTGAAATAGAAGCCCTCCCTTTTTTCTATTTAAAAAAGAATCCATATAAACCTGTTTTGTTTTTTTTTTCCTTGCCACTCATACACTTTTTCCCCTTGTTATTTAACATAGAGTCAGTTAAAGTGGCTTAAGCATCTGATGAAGATAGGAGGATTACCTTTGAAGATTATCAGTGGGTAACTCAGGATAAACTGCTGGTCTGGGTTTAATAGGAAGAGGAATGTTTGGGTTTAACCTTCTGGAACTTTTATCTGTTGACTCAATATAACATTCTTAAGAATTGTAGATGTAAAGAAAGTTTGGTCTTCTAAGAATACATCATAGATTTAAAGTACACACTCCAAATGTTCTCTGCTGATTGTAGCTGCATGAGGTCTGCCCCCCTTTGGCATTGCTATGGAACCCTGCTTAGGCTGTACTCTAATCAGCGCAGCCTGACTTACAAGGTTTAAAAGCCAACATCCAACAGGGAGCCATGTGTTGGATAAAGTGGACAGGATTCATTTACACTGTATGCTTTCAAAAAAGCCATAGGAAGACACCGGGTTGCTGTGCAGGGTGACTGGCTTTACTCTGTACTAACTGCTCATGCAGAGACAGCAGCTGTTCTGTCTGCTTCTAAGCTTATTGGCCATCAAAAGATGGGAAAGGTTAAAACCATCAGGGTTAAATACTAAGCCTGAAGTACAAAGTTTCTTTATTTTATTTTTTACATTTTTTATTTATATTAACCTGTGAATGTTTAAACAACACTTTAACCAATCAAATGTTTTCCACAGTTTTCATTGTTTTTAATAGGACTTTGTGCAAAAAAAAAAAGTTGCACATTACAGTAAAGCTAACAGAAAAGCCCCACAGATGAAAAAATCAGTAAAAAAAATTGAAAATCTAGAGGTTTGATGTATTTTTATGTTCTAGCACTAAGAGTCAAAATTCTGTAGAACAACCTTTCACTGTAAAACAGCTGCATGATATCCCAATAACACATGATGAGACATATTTCTTTTTAGCACTTCTGCCATATGAAATGCTCACATACATTTATACAACAAATAGTTATTTGGGCTTAGATCTGGACTTCAATTGAGTGATTTCCAAAATATCATAGCAATGTGTTTACTTTGATATTAACAAACCTCTAACAGGTGTTCTGAATGGAAAGTCATACATTTAGCAACATTCAGCTTCCCTTTTCCATCTAAATGAACACATCTCCCAAGCACACTGCTGCCAAAACCATGTATTACTGTCTAATCCTAAAGGTTTAATTTTGGTCTTCTCTAACCAAATGCATTTATGATATGTCTCATAAATAGCATGTAGTAAAGCAAAAAAAATGCTTGCTTTTAAAAAATTGAACGTCCCAATTATGTTCTAAGTTATGGTGGCCCATCACATTAAATGGAAAATAAAATCTGTGATCTGTGTCATTGTAGAATGTTAAAGTAAGAATATATTCAAGGGTAAGGATACTTTTGGGTCCCTCTTTAAAGGTGTGTATGGTCTAAGAGAAGATGATCATATCTCTATATATACAAACTTAATTCTTTATCACTTTAACCTTGGAGGTTGTCTCACAAAAACTTTGTTTTCCCTGTTTAAATATACAAACACCCACATGGATAATTTAAAAATTCTGTTGCTAAGTGATGAATCATAATCGAATGAATCATCCTAGTTCTTTTAATTTGAGTTTATGTGCTTCCAAAAAATTTTAAAATGCAGAAATATCAAAGCTATAATTGTTAACTGGATGAAACGTCTAAGACGACTGCCTAAAGGCCCAGTTGTCCGCTACTTCACCCCAGAGGATGTTATTAGAAGCAGTGCTTTGTATCCTTCCAAAGTGGTGGTAAGAATGTGAATTTATTCCAACCTAGTTCCCCTTGTCTAACCGCCTGGGACCACCTCACAGGGAGTACAGCATCTCTACTCATGGGGAAAGAAGCTTGACTGCTGCGTTGCAAACCATGACTGCAGTGAACTGAGCTTTACTCTTTCTACTGACCACGTCAGTCCGTGCCTCCAGTGATGATGCTTTTATTCCTAATGGTTGAGCATCTCTCTGTGTCTTTCCTCATGAAAATGCAATATTACTGTGCTGAAAACTTTTTTTTTTTTACCTCTACTTTGATGTAGCTAAATAAAAGGCATTATGGTATATCCAGTTAAGTTAGGATATTACGTAATAGAAAAAACAATACACCTTATTCTCGGTGTAAAATAAATGCAAGTACATTCTTAGACATTTGTTAGAGACATACTTATGAATGAAAGCATTCATGAAGACATAAAAGAAAAGAGATCTTCCTGGTTAAATAAAATAAAAGAAAACACAGATTTTTAAAGAAAATTAGAATTAAAGCATCTCAGAGGCAAGTGGTAACCCCATTTGTAGTTTTCCAAAAGCAGCTGTTCAGACCCCAAATCCTCACTCTACAGTGTTCAGCATGGTTTGGCTGTGTTCCTGTCCCATACCTGACGGAAACAGTGATATTAGCAGGTGCATGGAGGTAAGAAAACACCTAAAGCATTAAAAAGTCTGCCCTGAAACCCATGAACATGGACCAAAGAAGTAAAATGGAGCACTGCAGACATTGGAAAAAAAGTGCAACAGTCACATGAGACCAGGTTCTTACTTTATGGTCAAAATGCAAACTAAGTGAATGTATTATTATGTTGGAGATCGGCCTGTTTTCCAGTGTGGTCCTGTGACTGCATGGGTGGATGTGCTCTCTTTGTCCTCTGGCATGGGAGCTGGCTCGGAGCTCGTCTGCCTGGCTGTGTGTTTCCTGGACGGGGCCGCCTTTTACAGCTGCTTTTTGTGTCTCTGCTTTAGTCTCCTTGAACCCCAATCGGCCTCGGCAGATGGCCGCTCACACTGAGCCTGGTTCTGCTGGAGGTTTCTTCCTGTTAAAAGGGAGTTTTTCCTCTCCACTGTCGCTACAAGCATGCTTAGTGTGAGGGATTGTATTTGAGTCAATGAGTCAATGCAATCAACTGGTTTTCCTTAGATAGAAAACTTTGTATCAATTTGACTGTATGATCTGGTTGAACTGTAAAGTGCCTTGAGATGACATGTGTTGTGAATTTGGCGCTATATAAATAAACTGAATTGAATTGAAAATTATGGCTAAACCCCTCAGTGTACCAACTCATGGTATGGCCATGGCAGTATCCTCCTGTGGGGATACTCTTTTTCAGCCGAACAGAGGTTGCTAAGAGTTGATGGTAAGATGTGTTGAGCAAAAAAAATATTTAAATAAATATTTAGAAATAGGGACAGTAAATGCATGCCACATTATTTGTAATATGTATATATATATTATATGTAACCCTTATACACCATGCATTTATTACATCCTTACAAATGTGTGCTACTTTGTGGCAATATATCACTTCAAGTCTTAATAAAATACATTGTTTGTTGTTTCAAGGTGAGGAAATGTGTTAAAGTTAACAAATACATTTCGCACGGGATTCCAAACCAAGTGGCTCCACCTTAACAAGTGAAACTTTATGATATTAATGACTGTATCAGACAGGCTATCATGTATTTCTGTCATTAAAAATAAAGGAGTATGCTTTGTTAGCTTTGTAGTGAACAATAATTTCACCCTCCAGCTTATTAAACTTTTAATATTAATTCCAAATGAACAGAATTTGTTTCAAATAATGCAATTTTGAAACATGATATATTTAAAAGCCCGACTTTTGACCCTTTACTGCAGCCTTTCTTCTAGCTATGCAAAACTTGTTCAAGATTAAGGGGATTTTTTTTATTTACAGATGTATGACTTCAAGAGGCAACATTTGACCCAAACAATTTGTTTGAAATCCAGGAAGGCAATAATCTAAAAAATTTAAATCCAGTTTTTTGCATTGATCTTTTTTTACCTTTTCAATGCTTTATTTTGATTTACTTTAGAAGTTGGCCCAACAGTTGCTCTATAAAAATTTGATAAAACGCAGATGGATTCAAGAATTTAATATCAGATTTAACCAATAGTTGGCAGCCTTGCGCTGCTGAATGTCCCCCAGATGTGCAGGGCTTTTTCTATAATAATTCAACCCTCATTATTTACCTCAAGAAATTGGATCAGACTAAGCTATATTTACATTTGCAAGTATTCCTCTCACATCAATTTATATATTTTATTTATTACTATAAATTAAATAAATATCAGGACAGCAAACAAAGAGATAGAGCAAAAAAAAAAAAAAAAAAAAGTTAGTAGTTTTTATTTCATGAGCTGCATCTCAAAAGAAAAACCAAAAACATTGGATAAAGAGTAGAACTCCACTTCTTTCATTCAGGTTTCTGTTTTTCCCAGCCGTGTATTCGTGTACGTGTGCATATGTAAGCGGAAGAGATGGCAGACCGGAGCAGGAGGGGTAGGTACAGGACTTAGAGCCACTCCTCCAGCAGGGCCACCGTGCGCCGCTGTTCCAATGGAAACAGGTGGGACTCCCGGACTCTCCAATCAAACCCTCCCTACGCTGCGGAGCAGGGAGGAGGGAGCAGAAGTCCACAACCGGAGGCAGGACACGACCAACTTCCACACTGAGCTCAGGAAAAGTCGGGAAAACGCATCTGACGCTGCGTGCCTTGGCCTGCATGTGTTCCCAAAGCGTTTCCTGCAGTTTACCGGCGCGCTGCTCAAGTTCTCCCTGCCGGTTTGGCTGCAGTTGGAGCGGCGTCTGTGCGTCGCTGCGCTCGGGACGCATAGCTGCTATGGAAAACACGCACTGAGCGCATTTTCGGATTGTTCTCTGCTTGGATGTTTTTCCACTCTGCTTGTCTTCAATTCCTGGGTGTTTCCTATAGTGAGGATATTTAAGCATTAGGAAAAATGCCTGGGAAAACCAAATACAACCTGGTTGATGATGGACACGATCTGAGGATCCCGTTGCACAACGAGGAAGCATTCCAGCATGGGATCAACTTCGAGGCAAAGGTGAATTTTCTCAACTCTTTCAAAGTGAAACAGGCATTGCTCACAATCGTATTGAGTTAAAATATAGTTAAAACATGAACAACTGATGATCGAAAGCACATTTGAAGACTTTTTGAATCCAGATCCTCAGAGATTTAGCTGCAAAGGGAAGTAATCCATGAGTTTAAAACAGGGGCCAAAATTATGAGCAGTGAAGTAATGAATGCAAATAATGTCAAATGTTTAGGGGAGGTAGACAATAATTGTGATGTCATTAACGGAGCTTTTGTACCTGTCATGTTTCACCTTCATGCGGCAGTATATTGGCAGTTTGGATGTGACGCGGCCAAACAGCAGAGTGGAGATTGTTGCTGCCATGAGACGGATCCGGGTGAGTGTTGTTGACACCGGAAAACAGCTCAGGTTCATTCAGAGATTCAGAAAGTTAGTGCTGCTCAGATACTTTGTGTCCGATCAGACTGGGAACTTTATAGAAAATAACCTTTAATTCCTGTAGGTTTGGTTTATTATGTGTTTTCAATTACAGTTTTAATTAATTGATTTAATTACAGATATTTTTGGCTCTTTTTAAGGTTGCAGGAAATTTCTACCTTTATCACCAAACTTTATACCTACTCCCTATAACAGTGAAGATATTTATTTCTATCCCTTTTAGTAGAAATTAATTAACCTATAATTTCATGCTTAATATTTTGGTTACTCTTTAAATCTGACCGGAGCATCTGATATTAGTATGTGTACTTTAAATTTTTATTTTTTTTTATTATTTCCTGTTTATTTATTGATGTTTGACATTTCAGATACAGATCTAAACTGAGTGACTTAATAAAAAAAATTTAGTAGATCAGGACTGCGGACAATTCCAGTTTGTTGATTGTTTCATTGTGTGTTGCTGTTTCAAAAGTTGAAATTCCAAGTTTGGAAAAAACACAAAAGATCTTGAGAAATCCAAATTACAACTGTAAATCTTAGGTTTCCTACCAACACAGTGTTCTGAATCCATAGTGAAATCAAAATTAGAAATTTACATTAGGACTGGGTTAAAAAAATCGGATTTAATCGATTTTGAATCGATTCCTTTACATTTTTGCAAAATCGATGTCTAGGGAATGAGATTGATTCATTTTATAGTGACCCGCGTGACGTTCACATTCAAATAAGCAGGAAAGATGCACTCAAGATTACTTCAAGCCAGACAGCTGTAAATATACCCAATAGGTTGACTGAAGACATTAACAAATGACCAGCAAACACCCTGTAGTCGTTACAGACAGCGCTGAAAATATGGTTTGTGCAGTGAAGATAATGCAGCTCATGAATGTCTGCTGTGTCCTGTCTGCTTGCTCGAGTGAGGCTTTACTTTTTTACTTTTCACAAACAAGTTTTGAGACAGTTTTGTTAACATCTCATGTTTAAACTGTCTGATTTACAAGTTTGCACTTTGTATTTAATGTGACAAATACATGAGTATTTTTAAAACACAGTTGGACCACTTTCATTATTGTAAAAATAGATCGAATCAAAATAAATTTAGAACTGTATGAATCAAAATCGAATTGATTCAGGACTTTGGCGAAAATACCCAGCCCTAGTTTACATATTGTACAGCTTTGTAAAAGTGGTAGAAACAGTAAAGTAAAAGCAGTATATCTCCACTTTAGATAAGGTGCATTGAATAAAATCTCTGACTCATACTGTAAACTATGTTTAAATATACAACTCGCTTAGAAATAAGTTGAGAAATCTGTTTTGCTAATGACTTTAGGTTTAGTTTCCTACTAATCATCAAATTCCACAATTTTTTTTTTTAACTTTGAAGTTAAACTGTG
Organism: Cyprinodon variegatus; assembly: GCF_000732505.1. NCBI lineage: Eukaryota > Metazoa > Chordata > Actinopteri > Cyprinodontiformes > Cyprinodontidae > Cyprinodon > Cyprinodon variegatus. The sequence continues at coordinate 795,319 of NW_015150520.1, read as the reverse complement.
TTAAGTTGGATTATTTTTTTATATATAGATCAGAGTTCAGTCATTCACTCTGAGGGCTTTCAGTTTTCTCTCCTGCACTTCTCTCTTTGGAGGTTTATGACCCACCAAGAGTTAATGGGCTTTAAAAACTCCTCCTGCACCACAGCACATTCAGTTCTATTCTTCTTAGTAAGTAAATTGTAACAGAACTTTTTTCTGAGTACCACTTAAAACCAGCCAAAACATCATGAGTGTTTTACGGTTTGAGAGCCATTGACATATATGTAGGACTGAAACAATTAATTGGATTTGTTATGATTAATCAATTACTGAAATAATTGTCAACTGATTTCATTATCAATTTATTGTTAAATGAAGTATAGAGACTCTAAAACTTCCCTTTAGTTGACAGAGCGACCCAATTATAGCAGTAATTATTTCAAAATTGTACTAAAAATATCTAAAAATTTAGCATTTAGATAAAATCTGCCACTATGCTCTGTCCAGCACTCCTCAAGTGGAAAAGTTTTAGTTTCACTTGGTTTGATTTTGTAAATTATAATTTTTAAGGAACCTTTGGCTATCTGATTATTAACTGAATAAATAATCGACAGATTAATCGATTTGTAAAGTAATCGATAGTTGCAGCCCTACATATACGTTAATGTGAGCTAAACAGCTGAAGTGAAGAGTTGCTTTTTTCATTTACTTTGATTTTGCTGTTGTTTTTAAAAATAAGTCTTATAAAAGCTGATTTGTGTGTTTAAACAAGAGTTTGAATCACATCCAGAATTAAAGAAAAGTGTGATAATAAAACCCTTTTACATTATTCAGCGTTAGTTAACTGGAGCTAAATGTGCTGGACTTGCCTGGCAGGAGGTTTGTTCTCCCATGTGCTCCATCACTGTTCTGAAGGTTTCCTTTGAAGCTGTGCGCTGGACTGGGATCTCTCCCCCCACCCTCTCTCTGCCTTTTTTCCCCCCTCTGAAGCTATATTTTATAGCTTTCAATTCCAGGAAGTAGACTTAATCTTAATCAGTGCCACTTTGACGGCAGACTTTCTTTCCTGAAGCAGGCTGATGTGGGTGAAGCTATTGGTGTTGATCTTGAGGATTATGGTGAACCTCACTTGTTTACTGCGATTTATGAAGGATTCCTTCTAAACCTCGTACACATGTTCACACACAGCTGCAAAGGCCACTGCTCCTCATATTTGCCCTTGTTTCTATTTGAAGAAATATGGTAGATATATAGAGTCCCTAATAAAACCTTTAGTTTTTTTGTTTGTTTACCTTCTCACATTTGGTCAAGATGAAACTCCTAACTTCAATGTTGTGTAATGTTTTGGTTTTTGGTTAAAAGCACTATAAAATAAAGTAAATAGTGCTTGGTTTTAAAAGTCTATACAAAACAAATGTTGACATGTGTTTTGTGAATTTATATTTAGTTAACCTGAGACAATATTTCATTGATCCACCTTTTGCAGCTATATATCCTTTGGGATATATATTTACCAATGTTGGGCAACTATAATATAAATAATCAGCTCATTCTTCTTTGAAAAACAAGTCGAGGATTGTCAGATTTGCTGAAGAGAAATTAAAGAGTAATCTTCTGAAAATTCTTCCTACAAAGATTGATTTAAATTTAGGAATGGGCTTTGGTCAGATTGTTGAAGCACAAAAATATATTTTGAACCAAAATAATTTTGTTCTACCTTTGGCCAAAAATGTAATTGTCTTCATTTAAGCAAACCCTCCACCTAATCTCAAATCGTTTATGGCTTCAAACAAATTATCTTCCTTATTTACTCTGTATTTAGTTCCATCCATCGTCTCATAAATCTTGCTGAAACAAACCTTCCCCACAGCACATGTACCGCAACTTACTGCTATGTTTTGCTGTAGGGAGGATATTTTTAGGTAAAGGTGCAGTGGTCATTTTCATCCAAACATATCTTATTGTATGAGGGCCAATAAGTATCATTTTGGTCTCATCTGACCTAAGCTCCTCTAGACAGGACTTTTTTGACAGTTTCCTTCTATAATTAGGCTATCTTGTCGCTCTTCCATAGATTTGTGGAGTGTCAAAGTACTAGTTACCCTTCTCCTCCAGAGCTATGTTGAATCTCCTGGCATCTCCTCTTATTAATGCTCTCCTTGCCTTACCTGTCAAGTCATTTGGATTGCAGTGCACTCGGAGCTTCAAGATTATGCCATTGTCTTTCCATTAACAGGGCGTTGTCAGGTCAACAGAGATAATGTGGCATTATATTCATAATTAAATTATATTATATTTTTTGACTGATGTTTGTTTCACTGGATTTTTTGTAGATATCAAAGTAGAGAGGGCTGTTTACAAATAAACTCAACAATTTGTATTTTCTTTTAATATGAAAACCTTTTAATACCATACAGCCCCATCTCTCAACAATGCCCTACAGTTTATTGGTCATTCACAAGTACCACCATTATGATGCATTCAAAGTTTTGGTTTTAACCTGTAAAAAAGTGCAGCCAGGATAGAAGTTAAACTTTCCCCTTAAAAGGAGTTAGATGTTCATATGAATCAGATCTTTTTAGTTTGCTACCATAGCAGGAGTGGCTGTTGATGTTGGCAGGAAAATGGGCTTTAGTTGGGCTCTTCCTGCATGAAAAAGGTTTGACACTGGAACGGCAACACAATGGTAGGAAGCCACAGCTAGCTCGCTCAGAGAGGAAGTCTGTATGGAAATCTTTAGAGAAGTGGAGAAGCCTTGATGAGATTTGTAAACTAAAATGATTTGTTTGGGTGTTCGTCTATTGACTTAAAAATTTATTCCTGGTCTAGTTTCGATAAAAAAATGGAGCCAAAAATAACATTTTACATATATTTCGATTTCTGACTAGCTGAATTGTGTGTGGGTTTTTTTTTTATCCACTTTTTATATAAAGATGAACATAAAAGCATATTATTGTGGGAAAGCTGTTGAACATGAATAAAAAAACAAAAGAAAAAGGGTTACTTAATTAGTAAAGAGAACAGTCTTTTTTTCCTTTGTCAGAAAGTAGCTGACTACATAATCTGACTGGGCTTCTCTATTTTTCTTTACTGGCTAACTATTACATGTTATGAAGTTTAATCAAATCACTGAGAGGGAAGCACCATGTGAAGTCCAGCATCAAAGACATAATGACATTTTGAGGCCAATGGAATATTTTAAAAACTTTTCCATATCTGTTTGTTCCTTATGTGTTTTGTTTTTGGGGAAAAAACATTTTTAAAGAAGCTGAATTTCTTCTAAAATATCCCAGAGAGAAGAGAGACTATTTCTCTCTTAAAGATTTATTCAGATTTTTTGTCACTGTTACTTCATTTAGATCATTACGATAAACAGAATTGGATATCAGACAATAGTTTTTCCTTTGATGGTTATCTGGAAGCAACACAGTCCAGATTGAAAAAAGGATTGCACCATCTTTTAAAGGGATTGTGGAAGATTTTCACGAACTTTTTGAAAAGACCCACACCCTCCCCACGAAAACAAAATGTACATGCACAACCCTGTAACCGCTCCAGAGATGGAACGCCTATTAAAAGCGTGCGAGAGCATGCACAAGCCCATTTCTCCTCGTGCACGCTCTGTTTAAGAGTTGCTGTTTGCATCACTTATACAAGCTTACTTTCCAAAAGAAGACTTGCAATTCCTCCACTATGTCAGACTCACCCCGGTGAGTGAAAATGGGTATGAGCATGTAAGATGGCTTTACGTAAACATATAACCAGAGTAATGACAATTAGGTGGACAACGTATTTGGATTATACCTTCCACTATATATTTAAATTTAATGGCCTGTTTGCGATGTAAACATTCTTCTTTAGGATGTTTTTAGTCCTATGTGGAATTCAAGGTTACATTTATTAGGTCAAATTTCTACTTCCTGGAGTTTGTCTAGGATTGAAGTTTATTCATTTAAGATTATGGTCAAGGCTTGTACAACCAGAAGAGCTCACATAATTCCTTTACTCAAAGCGCTAAACTGGCTACCCATTTAATACTGCATACACATTAAAAGTCTAGTTCTGACCTTTATAGCCCTGCATGGACTGGCCTTCTCTTACATCTGCGACTTGATTCAGCCTCACTTTTCTTTTTGCAGTCGGAGATCAGCTGAAAGGAACTTGTTAATGGTCCCTCGAAGCCCTTTTAGGATGAGAGGTGTGTCGCACCAGACAGTAGAATGCACTACCACTTTACCTGTGCTTGTTGAACTCCATGGATGATTTTAGAAAACAACTATAAACCAAAAACATTCTAGACTTATTTATTTTGTCGAAATCTATTTTAGATGGTGCTGTTTTGTATTTTATGCCTCATATTTTACAACGCTTTGTAACGCTTGTCTAATAAAGGTGTTAATAAACCTTACTAACTTTCTACCTTACTATCTTACTTGTCACCTTGTACCAATTCTTAATTTTATACATAAATATAGTCATAAAACCTTGGTGATTTAATGAGTTGATAACTGGTGAGGAGACGCATCACTGCTGGTGTGGAAAAGAAGAATACTGTTTGCTTCTCTATTTCCATCCCCCAGTGGTTCCATCTTTAAATAAACCTGAGTTATTCAAAGATTTATTTTTGAATTCCATTCTTTTTTTTTGTTCAAGATATTTATCAGCCGTTGTTTCTGTAGAGCTCGAGCCATGAAGGTTTCCTGGAAACCTGTGCTGTCATTGTTTCCTTATGCACATACGTAAGTAAGCTGTATACTAGAAGCTGATAATAAATGTATGACACAGCAAAACAGGAAATGGCAAAATACTAAACAATACAGCAGGAAATAGGATCAGATGTAGTTCCATTGCTCTCAGATGTAGGTATTTCAATTCTGCTAGTTAAATAAACCATATAAAAATCTATTACGTTGCTTTTTATCTTAAAGAAAGTTTGGACAAAGTAAATGGCTTTGTAAATGTAATATATTATAATCTGGCAAAGAGCAGAAGTAGCTTAACTGGTTAAAAGAAGAGGAGAACTTTACAGGGAATTCAAAGGATTAATTTCTCATTAATCTGTCTGTGCTGAGTTAACTGAATGTAGGAAGATTGAGCAGCGTTGATTGAGAAGATTAGATTTGTCTGAAGATTTGTGAGTGGAGTATGTCAGACCACAGCAGTGTTGCTCGACTTGAAATGGAGAGAGAGAGAGAGAGAGAGAGAGAGAGGTAGCGATTTATGTATTCCCACTGCTGCCAGACTGAACTGGAACCTTTTTTGGGGTCACATTAGTGCAAAATGGGAGAAAAAAAAAAGAAGTTTACAAATGCATGACCAGCCTTGTTTTTGATCCACTGGACGAAATGTGTCCATTTTTTGGGAAGTATTACCAAAATTGAAGAGTGAAGTATAACAGCTTGATAAAACTGTCCATGCAGTAATTGGTGTATTTTTAGATAAACATAATTTAAACTAATTATTTTAGTAAGGACTTGCAGTTACATATATGACAGCTTAACTTATGTATGTGGTCAACTAAAGAAGTGTTAATCTCAGTGCTCCCCACATCTAGTTAAAACTGAAGAAGCCTCTTGGATGGTAGGAGAAACTTCTAGAAAACGTCACTTCCAGTTGCCTAGACTGAACCTTTTCTTGCCTGACCTTTATATACGTATACACCCACGTATAGCTTGACAATGCAGGTATTTTAAGCACTTTATGATATATTCTAAACAGGCAGCCTGGGCAGAGAGGTTAAAACTATAGTGATCTGAGCCCTTTGATCCAGTCAAGTCTTGATTACTGTCAGCTGTTTAAAGTCATGACGTTCTATCCGATTTTGGCTGGGCTCTCTTACCCTTTTAGTTTGAGGTAATAAAACAAAAAGAGTACTCACTAAATTATTATATAAAGTTATCTAATTCTGTAGACAACTAGACATTATGTTTTACCCAATTTAATTAGACGTACAGTTTTGATAAAGTACTAGTTACTTTATTTCTGGCTTGGTATGTGCGCCATGCAATCTGTAGGCTCTTTATCATATACAAGAACAAGGAGATCTAGAGAGGCTAATTTAGCCAATAAAATATATTTAAATCCTTTATGACATACAGTAAATATGTGTTGCAACATATCAGGCATGTGACATGAAGTTATATAGGGGAAAAAAAACTCATTTTATTGAGAGCTTGGCAAGCTGTGCTACTATTCTCTTTGAATGCCAATATGCAATCCCCCTTCACCACAGCAACACTAAAGCAACAGCACTCTGTGTTTACTACATGTGAGTAACAGATGAGTCTGAAACCCTCTCTGGGGAGTAACTCTGCATTGCCAGGTCAGAACAAAACAAGCTCAAGAGTTTTTTTTCTTTCTTTTTTTACTGGCTTTCTTTGAATCTTCCTCATGTGAAAGACATGCATACCCAACAGACGTAACTAATAGCATGGTCAAACATAAGTTGTTTTCAAGCAGGGAAGTGTAAACCGTCCATTTAGCTCTTTTGCTTTTTGAAGGATATGTCATGCCTCTCTGAGTAAGATGAACTTTTCTGTGCAGATTATCCTGCACATTTCTCATAGTCAGGCTGCTCTGAGTAAGCTGTGTTTATGTTTTTAACCTGAAACCACCATTGGGTGTCACTAGATGTTGTCAAACTGGTTTATAAATAACTGTTTGCTGTCAAATTGGTGTCTACACTTCATACATCCTTGACATTAGCATCCTGTTAAAAATGCTTTCCTTAACAAGTTTTACTGTTGTACTTTTAGAGTTTAAAATTGTTGTAAAGGATTTGCAAAGATGCATAAAATCCAAATTTTTTTGTCTTTTTTAAATGTACTTCCTTTTTTAATTTGAAAAAGGATACCTATGGGATGTATGTGAAATATCAACATACTGCAAAAGACACCTAATCGACACCAAGAGGAAAGGTGTTCAATAACATTTTCAATGATTCCACTGAACTCTGATCCAGAAATGAATGATATTCTGATGAATTTAGGCAGAGGAAAGCTAAGCTAGGTTGGTTTTAGGGCACACCTATTTGTAAAGGATGGTAGTTAAGTTTTGATAGGATTTCAGGTTATAGTTCAAATTCTGGTTTCTGTTCCCTCTTCTACTTATTTCAAATAGGTAATCAATAATTATCTATATCGACTAATATGAAAGGCTTATATTGTGTTACATTTTTCAGCCATATCCCTCTTTCTAGGATGCACAATAAACACACTCAAGATTCATAAAAAGCTTTTTAGTTTTTCGCATTAACTAAGGATTCCTATTTTGGCTAATTAGTATTGCCAAATCATTTCTATGTATTTAATGCACAATAATTAAGTTTAAATGCAGTATAGTTACTGTATTTGTGATTAAGCCCAGGTGTTCTCCGACTGTGTACTTTCCTGGTAGGTTTACCTGCAATATTTCATTTAGTTGGAGGCACAGGTTTTGATGCATTTTAAGACAATGTCTCAAGATTGATTCAGTGTCTGACTTCATGGAAAAATCAAAAAAGATACCTGGAACAAAATGGTGAAGCTCCATTAATTTACTTTGTTTTGGTGTTATTTTCCGGTTTCTTGTTCATATGTTTAAAGAGATTATGTGTTTAAGTGTGAATTGTTCGTATCGATTTATCAACCTGAAATGAGAATGTTACTTTCAACAGGGAAATGAGTCCTGTACCAACCTGGGCTCAGCATTGAGGACAGAGCTAAAAAAAAGTTTGTCAGCAGGCAAGATTCTAACTAAGTTTCATAGATTTTCAGTGGAGTCAGAAAGTAAAATTTACAGAAGATTATGAAAGGATGGACAGTCAGGACCAAAATAGGAGCAAAGATTTGCCAGAATGTTTTTTTTTGACACAAAGCAACAGAAAATAGATACATTAAAAACAAAACAAAAAACTGACTGTTTCAGTACAAACATTTACATACATCTCAGGTCTTTCCTTAAATATTAGAATCTTTCAGGTTTTAGCTCTAAAACTTTATTGTAACTCTTTCAGTTTTAGTTTTCTAGAGACTCGTTACTTTTTTCAGTTTCACTTGCATTTATAGAATCTTTTTGTGTTTGTTGAGGGTTTTCTTCTCCTTTCAAAGCTCTACTTTATTGTTTGAGGCTTTTTCTTAACTAAAGGTCACAGTTGAGAGGTGATAAAGACTAAGAATGGTCCATGCGTGCTTCATTAACTCTTTCTATTCACTTGCACTTCTTCTGAAATTCTTCTCTGGACACGATTGAATGGCTAAATCGATTGAGCATGATGGGTCTTTCTGTAAATCACATTAATGTGTAACTCAGCACATTCTGAGTGTCACATTTATCTACTCCGTTCCCAGCCAGTGTAGATTTAAAAAGCATGGTTTACATTCCCTGTAATAGTTTTAAAGAAAAATCTTACCTTTAACTTTCTACTTTCTTTACAATGTTGTAAATGTAAATATATCTAATATGAAAGGAAAAATCTCGAAAGATGAAACTTCCCTCGTTTTGCTAAAAAGCAAGAAAGAAAGGGGGGGGGGGGAAGCAGACAGACAAAAATGATGGATGTAACAATTTATCAAAACAACACAGTAAACATGTCAATTTGCTGTTGATTTCCTGCACTCACTCAAGCAGGTCTGACTTTTCAGATTTTTTATAAAACTATTATTTCTAATGCTGGAGTCACAATATTAATGCTAATGATTGTTAGATTGGGATATAAAACCGAAGCACATCAATTGCATCCTTGAAAATGAAATTGAATTAAAATTGTATCAGAAATGTTTGTGATACTGAGAAACATCCTCATCTAAAGCAATTGATGCAATGCAATAGTGCGATGAAGCTGTTATTGACACCTTATCTTGGACAGGCTTTTATATTTCCCTTAAGTTTTCTATTTTTTTTTTTTAGCTTGAGCCCTCTTTTTCCCCCCGAATAGAATAGAATAGAAAATCCCTTCATTGTCCCACAATGGGGGAAATTCTGGTGTTTACAGCAGCAAAAAGATTATAGAAAAAAAGGTCACACAAATGTGGACCTTATAATAACATAATAGTGAAGAGTTAAAAAAATAAAAAATTAAATACTGAACTTTAAAGTGTTTTAACAATGTAAATACTGTACATCTGGAGGACAAATAACCAATATACAGCTATGGACATTTTTACAGTAATGGATATTTCAAAAATAGAAGCAACTTTATAGATGTGCAAAATAACAGCAGCATGTTATTTACAGCAGCAGCCATTCAAAATGTCCCTTCCAGGTCAAACGCCAGCTGAATGGCAGCCCTCTTCCCTCCAACTCCCAGGGAAATCCCCTCCAACTTCCAGCCACTGGAGTGACTCCCTCCTGCATATTTTTTTTTAACTTTGACTACATCCTTTCACTGAATTTCAGGGTCTGACCAGGATATAATGCTTCTCTTTAGATCTTAATGTTAACAAATCATGACAGAAAGAATGTTTTAGTACAAATATTGAAGTTTAAAAAGGAATTGTAGGGGACTGGCCAAGGGCCCATCAAGGAAAGGGGAAAATTTTAAATGGCTACTACTGTAACTGACTAAAGTAGAAACTGCAAAATAAGCATGATTGTAACAACTTATTGAGGTTGTTAGGAACAGTGATGGTAACAAAGTCTTACAGCTTCCCCTAATCTCCTGGTGTTTCTTATGGCAAGCAGCCTCCTTTTTGATGACTTCTTTTCAATCCTTTCACCTTACCCTGCACATTATCAGGAGCTAACTAAACCTTAGCTGATTCACACGCTCTTTTCTTAGGAAAAGACCGAAAAAGTTTCCTTTTTTTCCCCCCAGATTTTATTGTCATTACATTGTCACAAATACAGAGGAACAACATTCACTCTCTGCATTTAACCCATCTCGTTGTGGAGCAGTGGGCTGCCATCGTAGGGCGCCCGGGGAGCAGTGTGGGGTTAAGGGTCTTGCTCGGGGACCAAAAGTGGCCGTCTGTGGGAGTGGGATTGAACTCATAACCTCCGGATTCCAGGCCACCACTCCCCAGTTCACTTCATTTCAGCCTCAGCTGTAACTAATGTAGACGCTGACTAGATTTAATCCCCCACTTCTTGTCACAGTGCATATTAAAGGAGAAATATATCAAAACTTTCAAAGGCTGTAGATACTGTAACTTTCAATCTCCTTAGTAGAAAAAAATATTTATATCTTTGCTTCTTGCATTTCCAAGAAAAGAACTTGGGGGCATCATGCATGCACATCTTATGGACCGTTTTCAAACTGACTCAGTCTGGTACTTTCATCTGGTGCATGACAGACACTCAGTCCCTAAGTTATCAAGGACAAATGAGAGAAACATCCTCAAACTGAGTTTCAACAGTACAACCTGCACTCAAATTACATCTGTCCATTTTTTATTTTTTTTTCCAGCATTTGCGTCATGGGCTCGTAATGATTTTCACAGTCCATTGCTCCCCCTGCTGATCGTCTTTCTCTGACACAATGATGTAAAGTAAAAGCTCTCAGATAACGCAAGATTACATCTAACTTTTTGCTTATTTCTTACCCTTCTTTCCTTATCCCTTCCAATAAATGTCAGCAGCAAGCTGTAAAAATTAGCTTGGGCTCTGCCCTGAGGTGGATGGCAGGAGAACAGTGATCCAGGAAAGCTGGATGAGGATGTTAGAGAGCTGAGCTGGTTGCAATTCTGCTTCAGTTGCCCTGCAGCATAAACATGAGTCTGTGCTGTAAAATAGATGCGTTACCTGGCAGAGGTGTGGGCTCTTGAATATGAGAAAAGTTTGACATCACAGAAATACAAATATGTTTTCCATCTTTATTTCAATTGATTAATAGTGGCTGAGGTTACAAGATCCACATTGATAGAAAATGCATCAAATATAAGAGCAGGCCAGCATTTTTTTAATTAAACTGAAAGAGAAAAGATGCAGCAGTGCTACTTTTGCAGAGCTGCATCTCATAGCTACCCCCTTTAAAATGGCATTTTTTTTAATGATTAAATCTATTTCATCATTTTTTATGTCTGAAACTTTTTTAAAAATTTTTATTATATAAAATGCATTTATTATGTAAAATGCACCCCAAATTATGTGTTTTTTGTTCTATATATATATATATATATATATATATATATATATATATATATATATATATATATATATATATATGAGTATGTGTGTGTGTTTTATTATAAGCATTTTTTACCTCTATCGCAATGGCTTAGAAATCCATGCTTGTTTTTATGCCACTTCCTCACTGCCTGCAGCAAACGTAATTGCCTCATTTGATTTGGCCGGTTATCTGCTGTAATCCTTCTAGATCACCTGTAACATGGCCACTTACTAAATATACAAAAATAAAAAATGTGCATAAGCAATGCAATGCTCCATTTTTTTTTTATCTTTGAAGGCCTATAGTAGGATCTTGTAACCATATATCAGCTTTCCGTAAAAAAGCCGTAAGAATCTGAATGACCATTTTTACCTATTTACTTATTTTACTTATTTCTAAACGATCCGCTGCTCTGGAGTTTAATCACAGTTCTTTTTATGATGGATTGAAAGTTCAGGTAGAGGCTTGTTACCTCATCTTCATTATTAAAGGTTCTTTATAAGGATTAAGTTCACATATTTTTTTTTTTTATTACATATAATATTTTTTTCCAACTAACCATACTTTTATCTCTCATGTCGCTTTTTTTTTTCTTCAATACCGATCACCTCTTTTCTTGTTTTTTTTCTTGCCCATCGCCTCCCCCATCAGTCTCCTTTGTGTTCATCTCGCCTTGTGTCTTTCCTTTCAGTCAGCTTTGATGGTTCTTTCCTCTTCAGTCCTCCCCTCCACATTTTGTTACCTTCCCCCTCCCGTTTTTTGTTATTGTGCTCTTTTATTACCTCCTTTCACCTCCCCACCCTGCCACAGTTTATGTGTGAGGCGCTTGCCTTCCCTGTATGCTGCCTGCATACTTGGCATGGTTGTCATAGCTCAGCTCTTATCAAGAGCCACTCTTTCCCTCAGCACATGCAGCTAATTGACATTTGGAAACAAAGAGGTTCAATAAGTAATTTACAGAAATTGTAGGTCAAATATTCCAGCTATATTTGAGTAGCAGTCTGGGTTGCCACGTTGTTAGTATTTTAAACTCAATTTTAAAACACACAAGAAAATAAGATGCCATTTTTGAATGCACAATATTTTTTCTTCTTCTGAGCAAAATTCTCATTAATGATGGGACCAAATGTGAAATCTGTAAACGGCTCACTGTTTTGGTCAGTTTAGCAGTAGATGGAAGGGGAGGTGCAGAGCATCTGTGATGTGGTAGCTCTGCTGCAGATGTTAAAGTGGCAATTCTGGTCAATGAGAAAGGGTCATTTTATATTCATTTTTGAATCAAGTGAGTATCTTTGAAAAAAACGCTTTTAGTCCTTTTATGACAGCATATTGGTGGTTTTGACAAACAGAACAGTTCATACTAAAGATTTACTTGGGTGGTGTAATTTATATATGGTTAGTTAAGATAGACTGATAGATTGGCTGGCTGATATTTCTGGTGGATATTGGTGTTTTTTTCTTTAATTGGTATCTGCCAATACTTGTATACATTGGTTGATTCAATAGAGCTTTCAGTGAAGAGCATGCATTGTTGCTCCCTTCAACCGCAATTAATTTTTTGTTTGGTTTGATTTGTTAATGAATATTTATCTTTTGTTTCATAAAGATGCCAGTAACATTTGCATTCATTGTGCTATTTATGTTATGTAAACAGAGGATGAAAAAGTAACGTTGGCCCCCATTATTGCCCCGATAATATCGGCAGCGCATATCTGCGATTGGTTAGAGAAACTGCTTTGGTCGATCTCTAATGGTTAGCATTAACAAGTTTACACACTCATAAAAATGATTGTTTGGATCTGCTCAATTTAATTTATGGAAGCTTTTCAGAAATGTTTAACATCAATGAATGGAGAAAAGGCTATTTTCCTAAATTGTTCTTACCCACTGCGTAGTCTGTCTACCTAGCATTCCGAGGAAAATAATTTTTCCTATATCCACAGCTTATTCCCATGTGCTGATCCTGTTTCCCCCATCCATGTGCCCTCTTTGCTGTTCTTTTTATTGATTACACAGACGAAAGGCAGTGAAAGTGGGCCTGCTGTGTTGGAGCAGTGCCTTTTCTTTGTAGTTTAAACCTGCTGGCTGTTAGTCCAGAAAGCCACTTGAGTTGTTACTTCTTTGAGAATATTTTATAATGTGTCTCTGAAAGGGTGAACTGAAGTGTAATATTTGATGGTATAAATTAGTGGGATGGTAGCAATGCAACCCAGAACCTTCTTATAATGTATATATTTACTAATTTAGTATCAAGGAATGCATCAAAGGAATTCTAAAATTTAAGATTTAACTCTTGGTGAAATATTCATTTACGGTCCCTAGAACGAGAATCCAACCATAAGGAAGGCATCAGACTGCTGTGGAGAATTGTTTTACTTGTAAACTATAAGCTAGTATGATATTTTCTGTGTTTATAATTTTTTATTAGTGTCTATCCTGGACTATAAAGTGTGTAATTTGGAGTGCTCTGATGTGTGATGACCTTGTAAGTTATACTTAATCTCCAGAGTTACTGATGTATAATGAGTTCTATCAAGATAATGATATACCTTATGGAGAGAGGTTTCCTTGGAAATTAAGTAAATGTTACATGAATAACTAAATAATTCTATTGATAAAGAATTAATAAATATTTTATTAAATGAATAAATGTCACCTTGAAGTAAACTGAAAAACAAAATATTTTAAGATAATAGATGTCTGATTCCCCACCTCCTCCTCAAAACATTTTTTTTAAATTAACTGGTTTCTTTTTCATAGAAATGAAAAGTTTAATGGTTACTCACATTTAAAAAATACCCAGACTTGTCTTTATTTGCGCATTGAACTGTTTGTATTGATGTAACCTTAACCTCTTGTTGCAGGTGTGTGGGTTTTATCGGTTTTGATTGTTTTTATTAAAATGTAGAAGAAACTCTGTTGGAGTTTCACTTTTTCCATGATTTAGAAAGAAAAGGTTAATGATTTTTCCAAATGAATATAAAAGGCTGCATTTTATGACACCTGAGATAAATGGAACAGTTGAAAGGAAGTCATTTTTACTGCATAACATAAAAAATGACTTGCGCTGTTGGGCCTTGGAAACTGCAGGTATATCAAACTGAGATATTTTCTCTGTTCTTTTAGTATAAGTCCTTTATGATATGCTGATTTCTATACATATTTAAAAGGATTATACTTTGGACAGAAATTTAGTTGACTTCTATCACATGCAATACCTACACATATATCCAGTTTACCTGGTTGATTGACATGCATGAGTGTAAGAAGGCACACTGTTGTGTTGTCTAACGGCCCAGAGTCTCTCCCAGCACCAAATGCTAAAAACTAAAAACAGAGTTATATCCCAGTTCTATCTTTAAATAATAGTTTTAATCTCTGTATATTGAAAATCATAGGTTTTTCATATGTCATATGTCATTTCAAATGTTGTTTTTTTATTCAGTAATCTAATTGCATGCTGTTGAATGGTAAGATAACATGGTTTTGTTTATTTAACCATAAGTTAATACATGTGGAACAAGAAGTTGTTAAAATATAATGA
>NW_015150520.1:735537-779585 GCF_000732505.1 Cyprinodon variegatus | reverse complement strand
CTAATTGCATGCTGTTGAATGGTAAGATAACATGGTTTTGTTTATTTAACCATAAGTTAATACATGTGGAACAAGAAGTTGTTAAAATATAATGATGTGCTTTGTTTTTTTTGTTTTAATTTTTATTCAGCATATTGTAAAAATAATTTAGCCCTTGATATTATTAAAGATCCCTTTAAGACAAGAGAAAACTCAGGTAGCAAGGAAAATGAACACTAACGAATTAATTGTTGAATTGGTAGAACAAACTTTAGAATAATTCATGAATCGATAACCCGCTCCCTACTTTTACTCTCTTTGTGAGTAAACCAAAATGTGTGTTTTCCCTATAAAGAACATTTGACAGGACTCTGTATTGTGCATTTGAGCAACGAGTGAACAAGCAAAAAATGAAGCCAAGAAAGTCAACCACTCTCAGCAGCAGTAGGAAAAGAAAGATAAAAGTCCAAAATTGAATGTGGAAAAGTTAACAGGTATTCAATGCTAAAAGCGATTCAACACTCAGAATGCAATATGAATGTTGGTGTTCACTGAAGCATTCAGATTTGGCTGCTAAGTTGATGGATGCATGGGTAAGCACTTGCAGCAGATGGCAACTGTGCAGGTATAGCACATCACTGGGCTCCTATGAAATTTCCCTTCAGGTTGTCATTGCTGCTCCTTAACCGACCTTGCAGCTATGCTGCTCAAAAAGCAAAGAACTCAGTGTTATTTCTGCACTAGAATCCAACATTCTCATTTCTGTTGCCTTATTTTTTAACATGTGACCCCACAAATAATGCAAATAGCCACAAATACATATAATTACTTCAATATATATGTATTTATAATTATAAAGTTACATAATTATATTCAATTTGAACTAGATTTTTTTTTTTTATATCATATTATTTTCAATTTATTTTTAATCATCAAGTAGTACACTGATTTGTTTAATGGTGGATTCATATTAGATTCATGTTTTAAAAATAAAAATGTTACTTTGGTCTATTTCTTGGTAAATTTTTATTTTTTTATAGCAGATTCATATTTATGTTTTTCATGATATATATTTTATTATTACAAACACCTTAAGGGTCATATCCCAATAACTAAAAACAATCTTGCAACCCCCACTCTGTCTGTGATCCCTCACTTTTGGATCCCCTACTCTAGCTTATAGTTCCATCTCATTTCTGTAGTAAAAATTCACGCTTTAATAAATTTTCTTGCTTTGTGGTATATTATTAGTTTAACAACACCTTTTGTTTTTCCAAACCAGAAAAATTTCACAATATTTATTACCATCATTTGAAGCTTCTGTCAGCCATGCATTCACCACAAAATAACCATTTTATTTTGTTTTCTAATGCCAAAAAAGAATACTCAAACTTTAATGTTCATGCCACATGTGCTGCCAGTTTTTTTTTAATTGTTTTTTCAATATGCACATCAAAAATAGGACAACTCCCTGTAAGCTTTCATATTGCATCTGCCACACGTTACCTTCAGATCATTGTCCTGCATTTCACATCAGCACATTTGAAAGAAATTATTAGAATTGTGGAGGAATGGGAGGTTGTGAGGATAGCTGGATTTCATGGCTGAGTGTGTGTGTTTGTGTTTGTATGCGAAGGCTGCAAAGATGAATTGATTGTGCCGTGCAATATGGTTTTAATGAAACCTTTCCCCCTGCCACAGACATTTTCATTAAAGCTGCAGGTTTCCCAAGCTTGTCAGGCTCTCACAGCGAAGATGTTTAAGCTGCTCCTCTTTAAGACCCATCCTTTAAACAGCTTTTATTGCAATTTTATTGTTTACCATATTTTTTCTACTTCCTATGCTGCCTGTTTGCATTGTTTCCAACTGTCTCACATATTACTTCGAAGTACAGACACCTTCTGCATACATTTTCTAATCAGGAATAAAATAAATATTACAGCCCAAGACAGCAATTAAAGCTATGTATATCATTAGATAATTACATGGCTTGAACTCCTCTTTTGCCCATTTGTGCCGAACATTTAAAGCACTGAGTTTTTGATGACTTGTAAAATATGCCTTTGTCAAAAGGTACTATACATAGAAAACCAGTAGTATTTGTATTCAGCATTGCAAAGCCCCCATCAATAACTTTGGAATCAGTCTGGTAGTTGGTATGTAAACACAGCTTTTTAAGGATTCAAACATCAACTTTTATAAAGAAGTTGTTACTGATTTGGTGTGAGTATTTTTTTTTTATCCACTCAAGAAGTATTTACAGAAATGTCTATTCATAGACATGTTCATAGAACAAAATGCAAATCTGAAAAAAACCTAAACAGGCAAAATGTCTCTCAAAAACGTATTTGTATTTGTTTTAAATCGGCATTTAACCCATCCCATTTGGGAGCAGTGGGCCACTGTGTGGCGCCCGTGAGCATTGTGGGGGTTACGGGTCTTGCTCAGACACCCACAGTGGCAGTATGTGGGATTGGGGCTTGAACTCATAACTTCTAGGACCCAAGCACAATGCACTAACCCCTAGGCCACCAGTCCTCCCGCCAGATCTGCACCAAGCTAGACATGGAATATGGATCTAAGCTGCATCTTTCTATATTAAATACTAAACATATCTGTTAAAATTCCTCCTATAACTTCACCTTTTACACTCAAATGACTGACTCAAGTCTTAAGGTCTTGGAGATCAACAGTTATCATAAAGGTTTTTGCTATATCAAAGCATATAGACATGGCCCGGCCTGAAAACCATGCCATTAAACACAAAGGACTAATAACTATCAAACACAAAGTTGGGGCTGTACCAAACTGGGTGTTATCACAGACCAGAACTTAATAGATTCAGAAGTTTTCTTTAATGACACAAAACAAGGTGAGTTTAGACGCTGCAGTGACCTCTGGCTTGACCGTGTATATTTAGTGTATATACTGTTGCATGAGATCCACACCAAATGTTTGTGTACAGTACAACTGTTCAACACATCGTTAGTGCTGCAGCTTAAGTGTTGACATCAACTTTGCCCCGCCCACTTAAAACTAAACCATAGGTTTCCATTGAGAATGACCTTCCATGACCATCAGTAGAAGCCTTAAATTTTGCCTAATGATGGATGAAAATGCTACAGGAAGGCAGCATCAATCCTTCAAAACCAAACATGAGGAAGCATTAGATGGAACAAGTACAAAAAAAAAATTGTGGAATTCTCATCAGAAATGAACATACTATAAATGCTTGCTTATGATACTAGTTAGTGACGATGTGGGAAGTTTATTGGTGGGCTCATGGAAGGCATTGAGTAGAGATTTGGAACTACTGTGGTGGCAACATGCTGAAGAGTTTATGAGGTACTAGGGAAGCCCAATGTTGCTTGCTGCATAATTTGGAAGGCCAAGCTCTGGATTTTGAATATTAAAACTAAAATGAATTTTGTTTATTATGGGCTTGGGAGGGTTTTTCTTTAAGACATTATTATGTCAGTAATATACGTGATGATCTTAGGCATTGAGGGATATTCATACAAGGCCACCAAACCTCATTCAGCAGGTTTTAAAGACTTACTCCTGTCTTCCTAAACATTCAGTTCAAATGTTCTTAAATCTCTGTTACATAAATAAAGCAATGGACAAAAAAAATGCAATGATCATTAATGTCCCCTGTATTTCTTTTAACTCACTCGGAACCGTAGCAAAGTTTCCAGAAGTTACTCTAATGAACCATGTTTGACTGTGTGAATTTTCTGAGCCATCAGAGGATTGCTGCTGTGTTGACAAGATGGATCCAGAAAGCAGAAGCAGCAGAGGCCATGCACACTGTGTTGCACATATGATCAATTATGAATGAAATGAAAGAATAATGTGCTCATGTGTTGAAGTTTCTTTCACTGATCAAAGATTTGTTCTCTTTAAGTACGTTTTTTTCTCAGTAGCATTTTTTACTTCTAATATTTGGTTGGAGGATATAACACAGCTTTTAAAGTGATATGAAATACTAGAAGAATATGCTAATTAAGGATATTGGAAAATGGGATCAAAGTCAACCCAGATAAATGGCTGAAAAAATGAGGATGTTAAAACATAAGCTGTTCTCCATTTGGAAACTTTTAGGATACTTGCTGGTTATTCAGAACAGTATCTATTTGAACACAGATTCCATGAAAGCAGTGAGTTGCCACTATTATGCTAAAAGCCATAGGAAATATTAAATTCTGGACACCTTTCAGCAGCCTTTTCACCAGGCATTATGTTTACTTGCTTGTTGCCAAACCAGTTGGCTGGAACTCAATGCATGTAGGCATCTAAATGTGATGATGATGAGTTGTCAAAACTGTAACTGTGTAAAAATGAAGAACAAAAAAAATGTAAGAGTTTGAACTTAGCATGTGTTGAGGCAGATGGGTTCAAGTATTTTTGTAATTACTGATCTAATTTTTTTTCTTTTATTTGCACAATCATCATTCCAGAGAATGGTCCAAAATGACAACAATATCCAGTAAGCAGCAGTAGTGTGCAAATAAAAATGTCAGAGAACACTGGATACGTGAACTGTCAATGGACGTGCTTTAACTACTTTCGAGCCTTGTTCTGAATTATAACTTGCCATCAGGTAACATTATTAAAGTGTGTGTGTGGTCATGTATTTGTTACTTCGTGGGTACAGCTTAAGGACAATTTCCCAGTAATATGCTGCATTTTGGGGACTTAGAAAATGAGGACTAAAGCCTGGGTATTCTCAAAGGTTGGTCCTGATGTGGTGGACCCCTTATTGTTAGGTAGTCAGTTTAGAGGTATGGTGTGAGTTCACTTTGGATTAGAAATATTCTAGTTAGGGTAAAAGTCAGGGTTAGACATAAATGTTGTAACTAAAATTAATGTAGGTCAATGTAAAGTCCGGATATAGATAGAAATGCAAACTTGTGTGCTTGTATTGTATGTTGAATGTATTAAGAAAGGAGATTTCTGTGAGAGGAAATGCCAAACAATACTTCTGGATTTAATGCAACTCTTATTAGACAAGGCTGTGAGCTAAGAAACATTGCTAAAAAAAAATAAAATAAAATAAAAAATAACCTGCACCTCAAGAAGAATTACTTAGTTCAAGCCGAAAGATGCTATATTCTCTGGAAGCAAATACTGACCTAAAAAACTCTGCAAAAAAAGAGCTGCAAGAGATGGAAAATAGCTTATAGCTCAAGATAGAACTGTGACTGTTCTAACACATGTGTGGGCGTAAAAGTCATGGTTATTATTCTTTTTAAACCCTGTATATGCTCAGAAAATGTAATTGCAGCCTGCTGTTACAGTATGAGACATCATGACTTGTCATTTTCTGGTTAAAAAAGGGGGTACCGAAGAGGGAATGGTGCATTTTCTTTTAAAATATTGTCTTTTAAACATTATGGTTTATATGTTTGTTATTATTTTTGTAATGTATACCTCATAAAGGCTTTCTAAATGATTTTAACTTTCGTTGGTTTAAACTGTAGTGTAACATAGCACTTTGATTTTAATTGACATAAAGCAGGCTGCATATTTTTATTGAAAGATTAAATCTCATAATCTATCTGTAACATAAGGAATAAAGAATAAAATCCAACCTTCCCAGCTTATCCAAGAATCTCCATTATATCTGGTGAGCCCTGCGTCCTTTTCTGTTGTACCAGTCCCTCTTAATGTCATACAATATCCTGTTTATGAAAGGGCCGGTATTATCCGTTTCACAGGCATATAGTTGGACTATATACCAAAATCAAGTGTGTCACCTTCATTTGTACTGAATACTACGTATATATATATATATATATATATAGAGAGAGAGAGAGAGATTATTGCGAAGTTTAAACATAGGATTCTGGCATATATTTGCTTAGACACATTTTTCACACAGAAAAAGGACTGAACTAACAACTAGTTAGTATTACGAATGCGGCAGATGCGTTTTTTTCACCAGGGGTTTGCTAATTGTTGCTGCTGATGGTCTGCAAGAGCTGCGGGTGGGGTGACGGATGGAGGGATGTTTTGCAGTGGTGTCAAAAGTACACACATTTGTTACTTAAGTAGGAGTATAGATACTGAAGGTTAAAAACACTGGTAAAAGTTAAAGTATCAACTTGACCTCTTTACTCAAGTAAAAGCGAAAAAGTATGTGCTCCAAAAACTACTTAAAGTATAAAAGTATAAAGTAACCTTAAAAAANTATATATATATATATATATATAGAGAGAGAGAGAGAGATTATTGCGAAGTTTAAACATAGGATTCTGGCATATATTTGCTTAGACACATTTTTCACACAGAAAAAGGACTGAACTAACAACTAGTTAGTATTACGAATGCGGCAGATGCGTTTTTTTCACCAGGGGTTTGCTAATTGTTGCTGCTGATGGTCTGCAAGAGCTGCGGGTGGGGTGACGGATGGAGGGATGTTTTGCAGTGGTGTCAAAAGTACACACATTTGTTACTTAAGTAGGAGTATAGATACTGAAGGTTAAAAACACTCTGGTAAAAGTTGAAGTATCAACTTGACCTCTTTACTCAAGTAAAAGCGAAAAAGTATGTGCTCCAAAAACTACTTAAAGTATAAAAGTATAAAGTAACCTTAAAAAAAAAAACAGCCAGATGCCACTAAATGAATTGAAAGCTAAATTTTTGCGACTGTTTCGAAAAATTCTTTGAGATAAGGCCAAGGAGGTCTTGTTGGTCTCCGTCTCCCGATACGCTCTCGCC
Source organism: Cyprinodon variegatus (assembly GCF_000732505.1). NCBI lineage: Eukaryota > Metazoa > Chordata > Actinopteri > Cyprinodontiformes > Cyprinodontidae > Cyprinodon > Cyprinodon variegatus. The sequence goes on along the minus strand of NW_015150520.1, from coordinate 772,883 downwards.
TGTTTCCGACCTTTCAGACATTTCAACATCTTTTTCTGAATCCGACATTGTAGCATGGCATAGGCAATTCACGTTTGCAGTTTGAAGAACGCCTGCTTGCTTCTGATGATTTCCTTTATCTAACTAATGAGTGTTATATGACTCATCCAATTACACTAGTTTTCACTAGATGTGGATGGCGCCAATGATCTGCATTGGATGGAGCACATGACGTGAAATATTAGTAACGAGTAAGGTTTGTTTTAAAAATGTAAGGAATAGAAAGTATAGGTACTTGTTTGGAAATGTAATGAGTAGAAGTCAGATGTAGGAAGAAAAATAAGTAATGAAGTTAAGTATAGATCCCTATAAAGTGTACTTAAGTAGAGTAACAAAAGTGTTTTTTTGTGATGTGGAAGCTTGACTTGGAGACTGCTTCACCAGAGGAAGAGCTACACCTAAAAGGCGGGGTTAGGTCCAACCAGCCATTTTTGTTCTGCTGACTGGCTGCCACAGAACATTAAAGGATTTCTCAAGCATACATGAATGACTAGAAGCAGTACTCTGATTATGTCTGCTTCCTGTGGGAGCTATTTAATGTTCAGGAAACATCCCTTTGGGCACTGAATTGATTGGATGATTTAGGTGTGAACCTATTAGTTACTGATATTTTACTTTCCTCCTTAATATATTTTTTAGACAGAATTTTGGGTTTGCATCTGGGAGCTGCAGTCATCAAAATGACATATAAATAAAATCTTTATAGAGTTCACTTGCTGTGTAATGAATCAATATATAAGTTTTACATTGTGGAACGAGTAACATAAAATTATGAAGTATTTCATGATATTAAACAGGAAATTTGATGGAAAAACCTGAAATCAGGCTTAGTTAGAGTGCCTGAAGAGACAAAAGGATTTAACAATTTACCAAGATTTCATTCATAACTCTGATACTTATTATTACTGCTTTTTAAGCTTCTGCCGGGATGTTTTCTCTAAAACATATTTGAAATAGTGTTGTGTAGCTTCTCAGTGCTGTCACATAAATGAGCTTTTGGAATGCTGTTAGAAGCTGGGGGCTGATCCTATGCACTCTGGTGTTACTCTAATTTGCTGTCTCACCAGAGACTCAGTATAATTAGTCCCAATGAGGGATTACCTTCCAGCCAAAGCGCATTTAAGATCAGCAGGACAAAATAGTTTTGCTGTATGACCATGAATGAAGCAAATCTAAAATTTCCTGTCTAACTGGCTGAAAGCTAATGCCTCTTTTTCTTATAAAGTTTTTGCTTTGATTTATTGGATTGTCCTTTTTAAAAAAAAAGCATAATGTGTTCTTGCCTTTGCCTATTGTTCTTTACTTTGATAAAAAATACAAAAACAAATCAGGGTTATACTACCCTTTTATATGCATTGGTGTTCACTAGAAAGGTCTTTCTTATTTTTTCAAAGTGAATGTTCCACTTTGTTTTCAAAGATTTTATTTAAATGCATGCTGATTTAATAGAATGCTTTACTGAGGAACAAAGTCCTCTGAAAAAATGATTTAATTTGTATTACTATCTATTGTTCTATTGTTTTTGTATCAGATAAAATCCCCCTGGAAAACACGTTCAAGTTTTTAGTTGTAAAGTAATAGAAATTAAAAAGGGAAAAAAGGCTATGATATATCTATATGCCATTTTACTTTGGTTGAACAAATTAGGGAAGCTTCAGCTGCATAAAAACAGCCTTTGATCGTAATTGAGTTTATTGAGTCTGTTTAACAGGTATTGTGGATATTTATTTAGAATAAGAACAGTTAGTTTTGTGCTGATGTAGATTTTGTGCACATTTGTAGGCTGCAATAAAATCACACATTTCAAGGTTTCACTTCGAAATATAGACAACTATATCTTTATGTTCTTGTCCTTCCTCTTGAGTAATGAAATTCTTCCCAAATTCAATACATGTCGCCAGCAGTTCATTAAATTATTCATTATACATGAAGTATCAGTTCTTTTGAATTTTAGTTATATAAGCTATTTTCTTTACAGAAACTATTGCCACAGATGAAGGTGCACATTAAAGCTATTCTCTGGTAGGACTGAATAAGTTACAGACGGGTTACCAGAGGAATCTCAGAGGATGTGCTTACCTTCTTTAAATCTATGCAACACAAAGGAGCTCCAAGTAAATGTGCTGCAGAACAAATAAACTGGGAGAGCCAGCTGTGGGGGGAGAGATAAACTAAAAGCTGTATGCTTGTCTAGCTTTCTGTTTTGTTGGAGTGGTATATTAGCATCTTAATCATGGAATTTGAAGCCTTTTTGATTTTTGGGGGGTTTTTCCTTTGTTTTGCTTTTATAAAACAGGCAGGAAAGTACTATCAGAGTTTGAAAGTGCTTGTCAAATTTCCACAGATATGCTAAATCGTCATCCATGCTCCATTGTCGAGCTTGAGAACTTAGCATTAAATAAAACTAGTTGTTTTGTTTCAAAAATCTGAAAGAAAACTAGTAGTTCAGGCTAGGTCTGAGCTGTTTCTGCCTTAGAGATCAGGAACATCATTCAAGGATTGCAATGTCTGCATTTTGGACAGAGAATATTATATTAAACCATGTGAAAGTGGACTAATTATACTAGAAGTTGAATGTATTCATAAGGATAACCTTTACCTTACTTAGAGGATGTTTCCTGTTTGTCAGGGTGGTAAATGACCGAGTTACAGGATAAGCATTTGAAGCCAGGGTCATCCTATGACTCCTATAAAACATCACTGTTATTCCTGGAATATCTCAGACGTCTGATACACACCATCACTGAAATATGTGTTAATGGGGCTCATGAGGCCTTGAAAAAATAATGAAATAATAATAAAAGGGAAACTGTTATCAACTCTAAAATGTCTATTTAAAAGTGAACACGGATATTGAAAATTTAGAGATTCACCAAAAAAGCTTTTACTGATTAATTCCAATTTGTGCTTTTCTTCCAAGTGGGACTTAGAACTTATGATTCTTCTTTCTAGTTATTATTATTCATAAAAGTATGTTCATGTTCATTTTTAATTTAGCATTGGAATAAAAACAAAAGATTAAGTATGGAAAAAAAAATGCTATCATAAGGTTTATGATAGAGCCATTTTCTTAAATCCAACAGGACAAAAATGGATCAAATTATCCCCCCCTGTGTATTAAAAATATTTCCTTAACACTCATTTGTTTTCCACAGAGTTTTAACTGAAAATGAATTTAAATGCATACATGAATAAATTAAATAAATAGATAAATACATTGAAAAATAAATGTACTTTGCACCAAAAATATTGTTTGAATTGTCAGCTTATTCTGCAGATGACCTACCAACAGTGTTCCGAACCAAATAATAGTAAAATGGTTGTGTTTTATCATTCACAGAAAGGCCCGGTGCCTCATTAAGGGTTTGAATTTATTAGCTTTTCTGTTTTCTGTAAGAATTGCATTCAACTTCTTTTTTGACAATATTTTGACCTAAAACTGCTTGGGAAATCAGAACATTTCACCCCTCCACCAGAAGAGTTATCTAAAAAATACCGTAGATAGGCCTGGACAAGAATTCAATAGTGATATAATTACAGATATAATTTCTTCAATAACGACATTTTGATATCCAAACATGTTTCTATTATTTTGTTACATGCTGCAGTCTGTGGCCACAGTGTTTGCCACTGTCTGACGCTCCGGGTGGAGGTGCTACCTACAGTGTTAAGAAGGGTTTATCATAGAGTTTAACTGGTGACCTTTAGTCTATATTTCCAGGGTGGGTTATGAGTTGTGTTACTAAATTATTTTAGTAATTTTTAAACATAGTCTTTTAGGTTTAAGTGTATTTCTCCTCAGTCACAAAGAAATAAACAAGGCAATGACAGAGAAACGCAATAAGCCATGGACTGAGGAATATGAGGAAGGAGAGATAATTGCCTGGTTAAAAGAACATTTCAACTGTTGAGCCTCTAACTTTAAAAAAATCGTTTAAATTCCCCCTTTTCTGTTACACGAATTTCAAAACTTTTATTTTGGGGGAGTTTCTTTGATTTGGCATTATAATGATCAGAAGTTTGTACTTCTTTTTCTGAAGATTTTATATTGATATCAGAATCCTATCAACCAAAATTAAGAAATATATTGTGGTATAAGTTTTAGTGACATATTCCAACCCTAGAGCAAGACTTTTTAACCACTCAAAAATATCTCAGCTAATATTAAGTCTTTCTTCAGATGATTAAATATTTTCATGGAATGTTAGATGTGCAGAGTGATGAGAAAATCTCAGACTCTGAAGTCAAATTCCAGGCATCTTGGAGTTTTATTTAGGATAGGCATATATCTAAATGTTTTATTTTTTTGTTACATTTCACTTCATTCTCAAACAGGAGTTATTGGAGAAAACTGATGTTTTCTCTAATTGCTGCTTGTGTTAGAACATGTAAACTGATTGAGAAAAATTTAAGCATTCAGGCAAAACCCAGCAAAGTATCATCACCATGCACCTTTCAGTTTAGCAGTTAGTGTTTGTAAATGGCTCCCACAGCTGCCCTTTTGCTCCTGTGTGTTAAATCGCTATAGGAAAAAAAAAAAAATAGCTAAGACACTGATAATCTGTTAATAAGGGAAAATGGATGTGACTGCAGCCCAAGGTTCCCACAGTGATGAAAAATTGGATGACACACTAAGCTGTGATTGGTGGAACAACTCATATAAATAGTCACTCATGCTCAACAGAATATTTAACCAATGACAACCACAAAGAAATAATGTTATGTTCTCTTTTTCTGTGCTTATTGCTTAATATAATCTGAACTGGTTTGCCTTTAAACTGTGGTTCATGGCTCTTTAAAGATGCTCCTTGTTTTAAAGTCATGGACTACAATTGAAGTTGTCCATCAGCCTTTTTGTTACAGTAGAGAATGAATGTATCACAGTTGAAGCATGTTTCACTGTTAAAATAATAGCAGACATTGTTATTAATATAAGACATTGAAAACATAGAGCTCTTTACATGAACCTTTAAGACTGTAAGGTGAACGTTTTGTCATGCACGATCTTATCACCCCCAGTTGTTGTGATAAAATACCTTCTAAGTGTCTCAATCATGATGGAATAAACATTTAAAAATCTTCTGAAGAAAGTAAAAAAAAGATTTAGTCAGTATTTAGATGGGGCTTTGCCTCAGGGTTCTCCTGAAAGGTCACACAACCTCCAAATGTGCAGCTCTAATGAATGTTAAAGCTCAGTTTGTCTGACATTTATGGAGCTAGGAAGGAGCATCCTCTCTGCTTTAGTGAAGCAAAACATCATTAGTGAAGCCTTTTATTTTATTAAGTGTGAATGAAATCAAATCTGCAAATATTGATAGAGCAGGATTATCATCTAGTGAAGCACTTCAACAAAACACACCAGGAACACATTTATTTGATTTAAAACTTAAAAAACGGATTTTGTTGGGTGAAAGAGCTGCACGAGGTCTGTTATGCCATGTCCAGCTCCAAAAACAGGGATTGGCAGGGAACAACCGTTGCTTTCCAGTTGTGTACTTTCTAAATACCAATGACAGAAGACTTCGTGGGAATAATATGTAATAAACCATACCTGTTTGAACCTGAACCTGGTTATGCTCTTTGGATATTGGTGTTGTCCTGTTTGACAAACCACTGTGCGTTGGGGAGGGAGCAGCAGAAAACAAGTGACTCTCTTGTCATTTCAAGCAGATAAGCATGGAGCTTAGGTCTTCAGCCTGCAGCATAAAATATGGCCTACTTGGCCTTAGGAGCCATTGCAGCTGCTAGACATTAGACACTATTGATCCATTTTTAGCAGTGCAATCCATATCGCACATCCAAGTGGAAATCCAGGAAAATGTAAAAACAGTAACAAAATATTTTAAAGCAAAGATTATATCATTGCCAGATTGCCTTTTTATCATGCATTTATGGTGAGCATTCAAATCCAGCCTTTTTTTGTAAAGGGTGTATCCAATCTATATTGTTACTAACATCTTGTCTCTCGTAACTCTTTAAATCATGTGTTCATCAAGAGTTGACCTGGCTTATTACACAGTTATGTCATATTTTGAGTTGGGAGTCAATAAGCTAAATTTCTGATTTCTATATAGGCACACCATTTTCTTGTCCTGCTCTGATTCATAAAACCTTTAATTGAAGAGTATCAAATCTTATTACAGTATAATAAACAGTCAATGGGTTTCAAGAAGGTCTATTTTCTGTCACCATAACAAAGGAAATATTTTTTTCTTGCAGCTTTATTCTTGTTGTTATCCTTTGATGTTTCTAACTTCATTTCTCACTTTTTTGCCAAAACTTTTCTTCCTTAATTTCATCTTTATGTGATCTGAACTCGAGACTAAATGAAATCCAATTGGAAGGGTTTGGATCTGTTTAGCTGATAAGCATAGCCTAGTCTGCTTTGAAGGACATTTAAATCACTCTGACATCAATTGGGGCAAATACCCTTGCATGTGTGGTGTTTTTCAAGCACCTACAAGGGTACATGCTTTTAATTTGATATAGATCCAATCAGAAAGCAATCCCGCGTTCTCGCTTCACTCTTCTGTAACAACACCTTTTTTAAAAATGTTTTCTTAGTCTTAAGATTAGTCCACAAGTCTTTCTTTGGCTTCTTCCTGTTTGCCAGGTTTGATAAGCTAGGGCTGCAACTTGCAGTTATTATGCAAATCGATTAATCCGTCAATAATTTTTTTGATTAATCGTTTAATAACTTGAAAGCAAAAGGTTCCTTAAAGAAGACTTCTTGCGGAATTAAACCAAGTGCAAAGGAGTTCTGGATAGAGCATATTGGCAGACAAAAAAAGAATGTTATTTTAAACACAAAATGTTTACACTTTTTTTTTTTTATACAATTTTGGTATAATTAATGCTCTAAGTGGGTTGCTCTGTCAGCTAAAGGCACATTTTATAGTTTTTATACTCCTGTTAATGATTAATCGATTTAAAAAATTTATTGACGATTATTTCAATAATAGATTAATCACGATTAATTATTTCAGCCCCACCCTAAACTCTTGTTTAACTTAAAATGTTTCCCACCTTAATTTTCCTGAGTGAAATCTGGTGGTGTTGTGTAGTGCTGGTTGTGTGGCTCCATAACAAAATGACCAAACATACGATAATCTGGATTGTTTTTATTGTCACATCAGGGTTCTTACTTTCCAAAAATATCCAGACAAATTTCAAATCTTGCCTTGTGAACCAGTCATTAGACCTAGGTTTGAGTATTCCAATTACGACTTCTCAACTCAAAACTCCCTTCTCAGTTTAAAACGGTGATCTTTTGTTTTGATTTAGGAAGGAGTTATTGAAATGTCTCCTTTTACCAACTGTACTTTGGTATATTAAATGGGAATTTCACCTGCATTAGATTAACTTTAACCATCAACATTTTCTCTTAGAAATATCGATAGTGGTTGGACTTCTTCCATGTCTTCAGCTGTTAAATACCTTTTACTTCAGGTCATTATCAAATCTCATCAAGAGCCCATCTCGTCATTTAGAAGACTTATGCCTATAAAGCTAGACTAAAAACCATTTGGAGCCTAATGCTTATTCATTACTAATGACTCTCTTTGTCACAGTGCTTAATGCTAAAATGTTTTGAACTTTGCCTTGAACTGTTAGCTAATGACAAAGTTGTCCACTTCCAGTTTCCTGCCCGCTGTCTCATTGCCAGAACTTCCTAAAGGACCGAGTCCATCCATCAGAACAAGAGCGTCCAGTGCGTAGAATCAGAAATAATGTGCTTTTTATTATGGGATGGCTATAATGATCCTAACAGGTTGGGTTGTTAACTCACTTCATCCATCACCCACTCTGCTGATACCGGGGCAAAGAGAGGGCAGCTCTGCATATCATAGCCAGCTAATGAGCATGGGAACTTATGGGAATGTTAAGGTGAGCAAGTCCAGGTTTAGATGTCAGCCTCTAATCATGTTTTTCTAATCTGCTTATCAGCGGTCAATGCAAAATCACTAATAAAAACATTTAAAAACAACAACCACAAAAGAAAAGAAGACATTCCATTTTTTTATTCCCAACTTTTTGAAAACTAAGATTTTATATTTCTCTTTTTTCTAATAGCTATAATAAAGGGGCATATATACCAACATCGATAATGTTTTTATTTCCTGCTGCTGCTCTGAGAAGCCATTGATTATTTATATAGTGATGTCACATGGAGGTTGGGAGCAGTGTGCATTGTCATGCATATTGTTGGGTTTTAATATTGCAGCTAGCTCACTCTGACTAATAATACCTCTTAACTGTTGGCAAAACATTTTCTTCCTACCTATTCTGTAGCCCTTATTTTCTCACTGAATGACATAACAGTCCACCAATATCTGACAAGAGCATGATGACCTTACACCAGCAGTGGAACACTGATGCCTAGCAGGGTAAAATACTGGTTGGTCGGCAAAAAAATACTTCTTTTAAAATCAAAAGTCTGTTGTTCACTAGCTACTGACAGGCACCTACAGTGCACACTGAAGTTGATGAAATTAAACTAAACATAAAAAAGCAGAAATCTGAGGTCGACTGCTTTGCCTTGAGGCTAGATTTACCATACAAGTCTTCCTCTGGGCTATTTTGCTGTATTGTAGTGTCAGATTTAATCATGCTCATGTATCCTGCTGGCTCTATATAGATCAGCATGGTAACCTTTTCATGTGTTATGTTTAGGGCTGAAACAATTAATTGGATTAATCATGACTGATTATTGAAATAATCGTAAATTTAAAAAACAACTTTTGGAAACATTTTAGTTTCACCTGGTTTAATTTAGTAAAAAGTGTTTTTTAAGGAACCTTTGTTCTATCAGATTATTAATTGATTAATTGAAAAAATTATCGACAGATTAATCTTTGCAGCCCTAGTTATGTTAGTATTTTACTATAGTGCATGTGTAAGGATATGAAATCCTCAAGGTGTAATATTAGAAGACAGTTATGGAATAAATGTATTTTTTTGGTACTGTTTGCACAACTTTACTTTTACTCATGAAGTCTTTCAGCAGCATTCTCCTGCCTTTGCTCAAAGCAGTTTTGGAATCATTAGGGGTTTTGTTTGGACAGAGGGATGCAAAATACTTGTATCTTAAGATGTATGGATTAGCCTTAGTTTTTAGGGACAGGTCTTCTTATTTTATGTTACTGCTGTTTTTTTTTTTTTTTTATCTCAAACTTCTCTTACCAATTCCCTCTGAGACAGTGATGTGTGAAGGTAGATGGGTAAAACTTCCATGAGGCATCTAAACATAGTGAAGCACAGGCTGACACCTACAAGGAAAAAGTCTGTCAGAGCTGGTTGTCAGTTCGACAGATGAAAGAACCCCCAGGAGCAAGCAAGACACACATTCTTTTCAGAGAGACAAGTACAACCCCTCAGAGCTCCACCGCTGTCTCGCATTCTTTTCTTCAGCATGAAACTAAGCTCTTTCTACAGTCATGCAGATGTTTTATAATGTCAGGAGCATGTGGGATTGGGCAGGGAGAGGTGGTTTGTAGTTTCAGCCTAAGTAGAAGTAGTAAATGTAATGAGAGAAGTCCATTAAGATGGGTTTGGTTACCATAGTTACCAAGCAAGAGGTGCAGGAAACAGCTGGAGTCGTAGGAGGACATGGAGGTTGTAAGTGAATTGCGGAGATGAAGATTGAACCATCTGATGTGAAGCATAGTGCAGATGGAATAAGTTGCACAATCAGAAAAGTTTATTTGGACTCTTTCTTTTGGAAAACAGTGAAATGTTTGGACATACTGAATCACATACAAAGAAACTTCCAATTGTTTTTAGTAAGTTGGATTTACACAATTTAGCTGAAAATCATTGCCTCTGCATTAAGCCTTTAAAAACGTGTATGCAGGAACTGTGAAACAATTTGGTACACAGCAAAAAGTTGATCATCTTTTCTAGATTTTGTAATACCATTGTCTTCTTTAAATAAAGCAAAGTGTGCATGAAAAGCAAATGTCCCAGGAGTCTCATGTGTCCCGTGAGAAACCTCATGACAGGTTTGCTAATATCTCCTAATGAGTTCTTGAGAAATTAGTCAACTGAATCATTGGTTGCCCTACCACAGATTTGGCACCAGCCCCCTGAAGTTTCTGACTCTTAAAGATTGACCTACAATATAATTCAGTCAGTGATCAAGTGATCTATCAGATTAACTTTAAGGCTCTGTTTTAGTCCTGCTTCAGGGTTGAATGGAGCACTTCTTTCACACCATAAGCCAACAGCTGTCCCTTTCCTCACTTCTGAATAGAACAAACATTTAATACTTTAAAGGTATTGTGGGAGATTTAAAAAAGACCCGCCCTCTCCACTTTGGAAAAAAAATTTGTGTTTATGGATGCCCTGTTTAAAATGTGCTCTTCTCATAGCTCATACAAGCTTACTGTGTCCACATACAACAGAGACTATATAGTGGACTTTATAGCAAACTCAGTTAACTGACCGTTCGGACAGATGATAACTGCTATTTGCTCCATTGGTCACGTAACTCCTCCTCCTCTGCACGGTGCCTGTGCCATCTTTGTTATTGGTCGCCACTGGTGAGTAGCAACAGCCTATGGTGACAGTAGGCAGGTGTGACAGCAAATCGAATAGTACTTTGCAAGGAGAGCTCTCCGCGCAAACCATTTCAGGACATATCTGCCTCTTCTGAGGCCTTTCTTTTCTTCTCATACACTTCGTAAACTGTTTTTCTCTTATGACTCTCAGCCATTACAAATACCACAGTGAGAAAAGTGAGCTAAAACCGTAGCTCACCACAGATATACTGTATGCCTGAAAGTGCACATGAGCACAAAAAGATAACGGGTTAAGCACGTAGGATGATCTAAAGTAAACATATCACCAGAATGATTCAGAAAAAAAGAAAATTAAAAACAATCTACTGGACTTTGTTTCCGAGTTTGAAGACATTTCGCTTCCCATCCAGGAAATTACTCAATTCAAAATGTCAGGAATAGCGTTGAGTTCGAGGTTTTATGCAGAAGACCAACAAAGCCTTGTTTTTGTTTGGAAAACATGCAAATTGAAACGGAATGATTGACAATTAGGAGGACCACTTATTTAGATGATCAGCCTGGAAATAAAAGATCCTCCTCTATACTTTTAAATTTTGTAGTAACTAAACTTGCTGATGAGGTCCCCTCACTGATATGTAAGTGTTGATTAATTGCTGCTATGTCAAATCATTTTCCAAAACCATTTCACAGTTTTGTGTTCTCTATGTTGTCATAGATTTAACTTCATTTCCTTTTAAAATACCACCTCCACTCTGCCTCTGCTTCACTTAGTTGAACTTTCTCTGCAGTCAGACAGCCTAACTGGTCACCGCTGGTGAAGTGAAGTGCTCCTCAACATTGCAGATAGTGCAATAATCGCGCAACACAAGGAATGGATCATGAAAGTTGTTGCCAACACCTTTAAGAATTGATTCTCTTTAAACCACCCTAAACAGCTGTGCACTTTAAAATAAAACACACCTGGACAGCAAGTTATGAATTTCTGCTGCAAGATTTTACAAAATTCCAAGTTTTAAAAAAGCAGATCTAATAGATAAGGCTTTATTCTTGCTTTGTGTGCATTTGGGTCAATGACTTCGCAATAGTAACAATTTATGACATTTTTTTCTTTAAAGATTATTTAAATTGGCATTTAAGTTGCAAAACGCTCAATGTTACCTAGAAATTGAATCACGTGCAAATCTGGTACTTATGAAATGTTGTATTCATTTGTTTTCTGTGTTAATTTGCCCCTTGTAAATTAATTTAGAGCATATTGTATTTGTAGTAATGCTGGGACTTGTTAAGTACCTTATTGGTCTGCCTCATCCAGACCAGGTATTTTCTTGAATAGCTTGGCTTAATATGAGTACTTAAAACCTTTTGTGATGTAACTAGAAATTAGTAATTAGAAAGTGTTTATGGATGATGCGTTAAGGTAAGGATTCAAAATAAAAAACAGAAAAGATCACATCTGACTGACCTATTTTCTGCAGTTAACAAGCTTTATACATTTGTTTAATTTTAAGAAGCTACATTGTATTTACTCTCACTACAATGTTTATTTGCTATAACTTTTGCAGTAACATTTTGTAAAAATTGAAAATTCAAGTTTATGCTGAAGATTTGATACCAGAATTGATCAATTTGATGTTGTCTTTTTATGTGGGGGTCATTTATATCGTAGTGTTGCTACAAAAAGTGAAGAAAGCAATACTATGACTTAAAGCTGATCTCACCAGAGTGCATCAACCCCTGGTCTGTGCAGAGGCTGTCAGCCTCGATGCTATTCCTTGTGGCGATTAGGGGTCTGAGAGACAATAAAATTATCTTAACAGTCCCTCACAAAGTAAAGACTTTATCTCTGCAATAGTCTTTGTGTCAGGTCATTGTTATCAGCTGAAGAGAGCTGCCAGAGGACGGTTTTAAACACTCTCTTCTTCACGTATGAAAGAAAGAGTGTCTTCTCAAAGTGGGGCTGAGTTGCAGTCTCACCCAGAGTACATGGTGACAAAAATGAAGTGTGTGGAGTAGATCTGTTTAATGGCTGTCTAGTGATGTTAGCATTATGCAAGTATCAACAGGGAATTTAATTGTGGCATGGCTTTAAATGGCACTCACTTCAGTCAGGTGAATGAAAATGTAGTTTTTGTTTGTCTGTTCTCTGTACATTTTTTCCTTGTCAAGGTTTTTAAAAGATTTGTGATGCCCTAGCTCAAATGCGCCTGGCACACTGTTGTATATCATGCCTTTCATTCGCAGTCTGAGGTTTCTGGTGGATCGCATACCACTTTGTTGTTGTCCTAGTGCGAAAACCTAAGACATTAAATACAAGATTGTAAAGGAAGCTAAATCAAATTTGGTGATGTGCTTTTTGCCCCTTTTTTTTAGAGCTGGGGGTGGGGGGTAATGAGTTCAGGAGAACTGATGCTGTATGTTGGTGTCTTATTTGATTCCACACCAGTCAAACTAGTTAGATAACAGAATAACAATAACAGGTAATAAAGTTTGTTCATTCTCATGCAAATTAGCATGTTGTTTGCCTGGAAGTCAACAGTTTGATTGAAGAAAACTGAAAGCTATGTACAAATGTGCAAATTTGCATTCACATGTTGGCTGCTCCCCTTTAGACTCTCATAACGCCACAGTAAGCCTACGCAAGTATGAGGTTTGTGTTTGTTGTCATCACCCGATGTGCAAGAATTCATTTGGATGTAGATTAAAAGGGACAAAAACCCACTAGAATGGTGGAAACTTGGATTACTCCGCGCTCTGTGTTGCTACAGAATAATCAGTTTGCAGCACTAAAGGAATTTGTAATTGCTGCAAAGGCGCTTTGATAGAAGTCTCTTAATCACAGCCAGCCTACCCGGGGGGGAAACTTTGATGGGATCAATTTATGATGCCCCTTGTAAGTGGAAATATCTGCATGTAGTACTCATTATCTGATTGTAGAGAAAATGATAACCAGAAAAGTTTATTGGGGGTGATATCTGAGGAAAGCTGAGATGGACTTCATGAGAATTTTGATCAAAAAGTGGATTTTGTTTTTCCAAGCTGAATTTCTTTTCTTATCCACTCAACTTTCATTCTGCAGTTTTGTTTGTTTGTTTTTTTTGTATAATTTTTTTTTCCTAAGCTTTATTGTAAGTCTAGTTGAAGTGATCACAGAGGATCAGTATCACAGATGCAATATTACCCGTTCCATATCTAATATTACCTGTCTGGCTAGACCAGGAAAAGCTGACAGAAAGAGGCTGCTGTTTTTTCCCCCGTCATCTTTGACAAGCTTTTCCAATTTTCTCCTCTTCATCTCTCTGTGCAAGATTGAGCCTGAAACACTGTTTGCTGTGTAGAAACGGGAATACCTGATGGAGTTTAGCTTTATAGACTCTCTCCCATGGCTTTTGTTCTCTCCGTCACCACTGTTGAGCACCTGACCATTTACAATCGGTCTTTCCAAAGCCACCTGATGAACCTTTGTTGATCCATTTCCCCCAGTTAGTAATTTTGTTTTCATTCCAATTTCCTAGGTGTCAAATTTTGCCCACCAGCTTGTAGAGCAGGAAAACAGAGAGGGCTATTTGTCTGCAGTGTTTGGGAAAATTGTTTGTCATGGAAGAGAGGAGACGGGGAATGTTGATTAATCCTCCACTGATGGTTTTTTTACACAAATAAAGGTAAAAAATGCTGACTAGATTTCTGAACTTTTAAAAAGGAAAACATTGAATAAGGATGTATCTGGTCTTTGACAGATATTTAATTTTCAAAATGTTTTTAGAAACCCAGAATATAGTTACTAATACTAAATTTCCTTAAATAGAATAATTTAGAACATTATTAGAAATATTAAGCTTCAAAACACATCAGTCTTTCCCTTGCCTACCCATATGAATGTATTTATATTCAATAAAAGTAAATATTGAAAACTGAATTTGATCAAGTTAAAAGCATGATAGATTTTAATTAAGCCATTATTTCTGTTAAATATAATCATAATATGCTTACAGGCAATTAACTCCCAACATTTTAGATTATATTACATCAGAGCAAAAAAAAGAAAAGAAAAAAAGGAATTATAATACCGAGATGTGAGTTTGTGTTTCTAACCTAATTAAAGATTATTTTACAAAGTGTTGTTTATTCATTAAAAAGCATATTCTAATGCTTTTATTATTTGTGTTTACATAAATCACCTTAGTCATTTTTTTGGTATTCTTAAAGTCCACAGCATTTTGTCTTCAACAGATTGCTCAGAAAATAAGTATTTGCTACAGAAAACTAAAGATAATGTTGTCTTAAAAGAAGACCTGAGCTTGGGAGGTGCACAATCAGCAAGATTTATTTCAACATTTTTTTTAATTTTTTTTTATTTGATCATTTGAATGCATCATTCAAATCAGGAGCTAAAAAGTACAGAAATATTTGTGAATTGTTGTGTGAATGATATTTTTCTTCATAATTAATCAAACACTGAGGGCTTTAGTTAAAAAAAGTCAGAAACCATGATATCAATAACTTTATTTTTGCTGACTCAGAGAGTGTAAAAATAATTGAATTCCTTCTGGAACAGGAAATGAAATATCCCTGATGCATCAGAGTGGGATCTCATTTTGAAGAACTTGGAAGGCTTTTAATCAGGGTTGAAAAATAAGCTTCCTTATCCATCATTCCTGACATGTAATTTTTCCATTCAGCTGATCACAGGACAGATGAGACTGGAATTCCCACAGTAACTGATTGCACCGGAGGAACTTTAAATTGAATCAGTTTCTATGATAACACAGAAAAAACAGGTTTAGTTTGATGACTGATGTTTTTTTTTGTTTGTTTTTTTCTATTCCAAGACTATATATAAACTGGATGAATTTTCCAGCTCTAGGCTGAAGAGATGTTGACCAGCTGTCAGATGTTTGTTGATAAATCTGATTTCTTCAGAGGGAATCACTCATTCTGTCAGTTGAGCCTTGATAGAAAATTTTCTTTCTGAATGACTGTTTCTCTCTCCTTCTGCCTCGGCAGATGGTCAGTCACACTGAGCCTGGTTCTGTGGGAGTTTTTTTTCCTGTTAAAAGGGAGTTTTCCTCTCCACTGTTGCTACATGCATGCTTGGTGTGAGGGATTTCTTATGACTTAATGAGTCGATGCAGTCAGCTGGTTATCCTTAGATAGAAAGCTATAACCAGTCTGACTGTATGATCTGGTTGAATTGTCTTTGTTAAGCTCCTTTAGATGACCTGTGTTGTGAATTGATGCTATATAAATAAACAAAATTTAATTTAATTAAAAATATCCATTGCTTTACTTCTTGTTTTATAAATAATTTTTATGTCTTTGTTTTGAATTTGTCATCATAAAAAACACAAAGCTGCTACTATGCATCCTAACCATTACAATACAAAGTAATGCATAAAGCAGAACACAATTTAATATCTATACCCACCTGTAAAAAAGCTGCTTGTCATACTTTTGAATATTTCCAAAATTGCAACCCTTGTCTATTAAAATGCTTTAATAATTAATGTTTAGAATATATTAGAAATACAATTTATGGTCCTATATAGTAGAAATCAGGCTAAGGAATGCATATACGGTCAAATATTCACTTTTCTTTTTAGGTTTTTACATAAACAACAAAGAAATTGTAGCACAGGCCTTAAATAGTAAGACATAGTCCATAAAAACCTGAAATATAAACATAATGTTCACCTTATTTTCAACATTTTACCTTTTTTTTATCTGAAAAAAAAAAAAACTTTCCAACTTATATGTTTGTCTTAAGTTGATGTATGTTTTGCTTGAAATGTTTGCATAACGATGACTTTCCTGAAGTGGTAGGCCGATGCAGGATACTTTTTTTATAATCAGCTGCACATAAAAAATTTTCTTAACTTTACAGTTTATAGTGTGTCTCCTTTTCTTGAAAGCAGCAGTAACAGCATTCTGCTGCACTTTGTTCATAGTTGTGAACACGGCTGTTTGTGGGAGGAGGGCTGAGCCTCTGTGACTGGGTCACAAGAGGCTGGAAGAAGCTGTCATTCTTTTACACCGTTCTCACTAAAAGTTTTTATCAAGGAATGAAAAAAAAACAGATGTTGGTACAAAGAAAAAAAAAAAGCAACACATTGCAAATGGTTTAATTCTACAATATTTTTGTTCCACTTTACTTCTAATGTTCTCAAATTCAGACCAATTCTTTTTGGATGCAGGAATATCAAAATAATAGTCTCCCCAGGATTTCATTAAGATTTCTTTGCTCGTATTCAGCTTGTGATAATCTTCAAAGGTGTAATGTTGGCATATCATCAACTTATTGTGACACGTTTTACTAGAATTATTTCCTAATACTTTTTCCCTCTGTCAGATACAAAGTGACAGCAAAGGAGACAGTATCTGCCATCCAGATCAGATTTCCACCTCTGCAAACTCCATAAATATTCAAACAAATCTGGCATTGAAAGAATTCAGGCATGGCACTGACATGCTCTGTTTTACTTTGATTTTTGGGGATGCAGGTCATGTCTGAATGAGTCTTTAATTAAATTCTAAGAGTGTGGTGCGCCGCTGATTGCACCACTTAATCAATCAGCTGTACCAGAAGCTTCACAGTCAGTGTCAGAGCTGATAAGGCTGTTGGACATGAGGCCTCTTGTGTGACTAAAGCTTGTAACAACTTCTTCTTACTAGTTGTAGTGCTGCCAGGTGGTTTTTGGGCTGTTTATGCCAGAAAGAGCGTAAGACAAGCCAGAAAGGAACGTTTGTCTTCTCTGCCTACAGTGACACAAATATCAGGAACCATTCTGGGGAAAAAGGGATATTACTACAGTAACCTGTGTTCTGTCTGCAGTGAAAAAAACAGCCCTTTGTGACTTAGTGAGGTTACTCATTTGCTGTTACTGTATTGATTAATTTAATAATCACAATACAAACCAACACAGTTGTAAAAGAATATTCATTATATAGCATTTACCTGTTTTTGCTTTTTTCTCAATAATATTTACATTTAAAGCCAGCTATTTACATGTATGGATAAAAAGGTGCATTATTAACATTTCTTCTGTCACTATCTGATGTTAGATCAGATTCATGTTATTTTTTTAGGGCAGCTATCGTTTCCAAAATTGGTTCTATTTGCTTAGGAGATACATTTAAGCTTTATTTTGGGATATCTTTAAGTTAAAGGTTTTACATACACAGATATCTAGACACAAATAAACAATTTGGACGCATATATTAATGTCATGGCTTTGTAATTTACTGATGTGTTAGTCAAATCATATCAGTAATTGTAGATCTAGCTAGTATTAATGTTTTGACTATGATGATTAGGGCTGCAATTAACGATTATTTAGCAAATCGATTAATCTGGATTTTTTTTTTTATGAAATGAAGGTGAAACTAAAACTTTTCCACCTGAGGAGTTCTGGATAGAGCATATTGAAAGACGAAAATATTTTCTTTTTTATCTTAAATGCAAAATGTATATATAATTTTTTTTTACCATTTTGGTATAATTACAGCTCTAAGTGGGTTGCTCTGTCAGCTAAAGGCATGTTTTAGAGTCTCTATTCTCCAGTTAGCCATTAATCAATTACAAAATTAGATTGATTAATCACAATTAATCCAATTGTTTCAGCACTAATGATGATTAATTTGTTTCTCAGTCATTTGCAATTAAAGTTTTCTAAATGTTAAATATGTTGAAATACTTGTTTGGCTATAAAAGTAAAGGCAATTAAATATTTTAAAAATGTAAAATGTTTTTATGCTTTGTTTTCCACACCGTGGTCAAATGTCCCTGTATCCATCCTTTGAATTGAGAAAAATATAGAATTAAGCCCTTTTTATGTCTAAATCATAATGTCTAAACCCAAGTCTAATTAATATTTCCTTCTTTCTGCTTCCAGTTATCATCTCATCTGTTGCCTTTTATGATCCCATAAATTATCCCATTTTCTTGCCATTCTTTCTTTATGTTTTGATTGATGATGCTCTTTATCTCTTATATTTACAAGAAGGTTCTCTCAGTAGTTCGGCAGATTCATTGCAATGTAATTACATAGCATTAGGGCTGGTAGGTATGACCATGCATACATGCTAAACAATGAAGCATGGAAATAATATCTGCTGCTTGTTATTTTAATTGATATTGGCTGGAGCTGAAAAGAGTGGATTAGGCTTTTACTATAGAGTGTTGTCTAGGATTGATTGATAGGCGGCTCACATTGATGAAACCAGCTGTGTCAGGAGCAGTGGGACAACCTATTGTTAGAAACTATTGGAAAGAACTGCCACCAAACGTATGGATTAGGAGAGAAATTACCTTTTATTACGTTTAAAGAATTCACTTTTGGATTCATGATGATAACTGACCCCGTGCTGTTAAATATATACCTCCCCTTGTATTGGGTAATGCAGATCAATCTCTTGCTCCTGTAAAATTAGGTAATTTTGGTGTAAGTTACCAATCTATGAGTAACAGATAAAGGGAATACAGAGAGACATCACATAATGAAGTGTATCTGTTTGAGTCATGTGATGGTCTGTCTAAGGTTTGTCTCTGTGACATATCCTTGTCTTTTTTGCAGGGCTCAATATTGGAGCTCAAAATACTTAGGAGAGTAATATTGGCTGCCAGAAGGAGATTATGGTTCCCATTGGAATCTCTGCATTTCTTCTTCTGACTTGTTTACAGACACACAAGGAAAATAAAAAGAGCAAATTGGCTTAGTGACTTTTTTTTTAAACATACCAATCAGTTCAGCAGCTTCATTCCATTTTTCTGGATCTTGGTCCCAATCACAAATATATATATATATTTTGTTGTTCTTTACATGCACTGAACTTTAGCGCCTCAACTTTTTTGTGCTTGTCATGAACTATTTTCATTACTAAATGCTTGTTAAGATAATATGTCATTTCTATTAACTGCAATTCATATTTGGAGAAGTTGATATATAGAAATGTGAGAGTTTATAACCTTTGATCAAACTAAAAACAATCCTGAACCTTAAGAGACCTCATAGGCACATATGATTGAATTACAGTAGACTGTAAGCTTTAAATTATTAAGCAAGTGATATAAAATATCAGTTGTCAAAGAGTTGGACATATTGTGTCAAGAGAGATGAGGCATTTATTGCAAAAGTTTGATTGGAATCAACCAAATAACAAATCAGCCAAAGGATGAAACCTTTCCTAACAGCACCTCTGATTTTGTAAATTGCATAGGAAAGAATACAAATTGAAAATTGTTTTATGGATTGCAAGTTAGTTTTAGTTAAGTTATTATTTAACCTTCAAAAATCCATCCATCCTCTTCTGCTTATCCCGGGTCTGGTTGCAACTTTTGGGCCTCCCAGCTTTAGTAGGGAGGCCCAGATGTCCCTCTCCCCAACCACTTGGGCCAGCTCCTCCAGGAGACCCAGAGGCGCTCCCAGGCCAGCAGAGAAACATAGCACCCCACGGTATCCTTCTGG
This sequence comes from Cyprinodon variegatus, assembly GCF_000732505.1. Classification (NCBI taxonomy): domain Eukaryota; kingdom Metazoa; phylum Chordata; class Actinopteri; order Cyprinodontiformes; family Cyprinodontidae; genus Cyprinodon; species Cyprinodon variegatus. The sequence continues at coordinate 752,866 of NW_015150520.1, read as the reverse complement.
GTCTCCTTCCGGTGGGACGTGCCTGGAACACCTCACCAGGGAGACGTCCAGGAGGCATCCTAATCAGATGCCCGAGCCACCTCAGCTGGGTCCTTTCATCATGGAGGAGTAGCGGTTCTACTCTGAGTCCTCCCCAGATGACTGAGCTCCTCACTTTATCTCTAAGGGAGAGCCCAGACACACTACTAATTTCAGTCGCTTGTATCCGGGATCTCGTTTTTTCTGTCATGACCCAAAGCTCATGACCATAAACGAGGGTAGGAACGTAGATTGACCGGTAAATCAAGAACTTTACCTTTTGGCTAAGCTCTCTCTTCACCACAACGGACTGGTACAGTGTCCGCTTCACAACAGACGCCTCACCAATCCGCCTGTCGATCTCCTGCTCCATCTTCCCCTCTTTCATGAACAAGACCCCAAGATACCTAAACACCTCCACAAGGGGCAGTACATTCTCCCCAATCCAAAGAAGGCACTCTACTCTTTTCTGGTTCAATACGATGGTCTCGGATTTGGAGAAACTAATCCGTATCCCGGCTTTTAAAAATACGGCCTGACTTCCCTGTTCTCGGTTTAAAAGTTGATCAAAATTGGTTTCTTAAGGAGCAGTGCTAAATCATTATTTAATTTTACACCACCAACAAAATGTGTTGTACTTTAGATGACAAAAGAATAGTTTAAATAAATGCCCTTTGCCAGATTGACAGCACACAGATAAATATAATCTGATTTGTTCAAGTAAATTCCACTTCAAATTGGCAAGAAAGTAGACCTGGATACATTCAGACTTTTAATGGTGTCTTTGTCGCTTATTCTCGTCTGAGAAAAAGAGAACACTTCATTGAAATTATGCCATGCATGCAGAAGCTGTCATTTGGGCCAAATGACTCTGCTGGTGGAAGCATCTAGCTGTATTGGCTCATTTCAGCAGCACTGACTTGTGAGATAGATTTAGCAGTAATGGCGAATGAATGAAAAAGAAAGTGGCAAAGTGTCAGGAAGACTTTAAAATGCAAGGGAACGTTAATTGGAGAAGTTCCTCCTTTATTCCTCTATGATAATAATAACACTAAGTGGCATCATCAGTGGGATAATTGGAATCTATGGCAATTTTAGAGATGATGAATAAGGGCAGGTCACTTGAAAAACTGCATCTCAGCGATTATTCAAACTCCACTCAGAGAAACCTAAATGCAACAGTTTAAGTTTCTAGATGGATGGATGGATGGATGGATGGATGGATGGATGGATGGATGGATGGGTTGGTGGGTGGGTGGATGGATGGACGATGGACGGACGATGGATGGATGGATGTCATCAGTTAAAAACGAAAGTTTCCTTTAAGTACCGGTATTAAAGTTATAGTTGCCTTCATTCCATTTATTATTAATTTTTTTTTATACATCTGGTTCTTAAATAAGTGTTTTTAAGGGTCAGGGCCTTCTTTATATAGTCTTTTCAATGTTGAACATAATTTTTTCATAAATTTCCTCATATATTATTTTTTGTTCTTTTACAATTTCTGTAATATTTACACGATTTATAAGATTGACCGTCAATAAATAATGAATATTAATTCTTCTAGTAATCCCCTCCCATGATTAATTTTGTCCCTTAACTGATTTCCTTAAGCAGGATGTTCACCTTTACTGTTATATATTTTGTGGTGAAGTCGATTTAACTGCCAATTAAATCCATGAGCACATAATCATTTCCTGTGTCATCTGTCTGTAAACATGACAGTGAGACAGAGCTTCCTATAAATTAATTTCAGCCAAGACCATTGTGTCAACAGACATACTTCCCTGTAATTATGTCTCTGTGCTCTTGCTTTATTTTGCATCATGCTTGTAATTGTGTTGCTTACTGTGTGTCCTGTTTTAATGAGGAAATAAGAAATGCAAGAGTTGTTGCACAATTTAATTTGCTTTTGCCGTCATTCTCTGGAGATTTGATTCGATGAAAAGTTGTAGTTGCTTATTGGTTGAGCTTTATGTTGACATGTAAAGAGCTGTAAAATGAACAAGAGGAAGATAGAAAGCTTGATGTTTATTCCGTATCCATCTATGATAAAACAAATTTCCTCATTTAACAACAGACCCACGATGTTGATGCTCCTCAGTAGTCATCAGTTTAAAAGTGTATGGAGAAAATAATTTATTTAGTAGAGATTTTATAAAAGCAGTTAAGATTTTAAGAGACCAAAGTGAATCTACAAATGTTTTCTTGGAATATTTCTGTAGTTTTCTAAAGTATAGTTGTTGATTATAATATCATAGCTAGATGCCTGTAATACACTATTTTATTTTTATTTTTTTAACAGCGGTTAAATGTTCAAATGTGCCTCTCTTTGAATTTCTACTGAATAATTCCATTAATTTATATGAGCATTTTATATAAATGTTTTCTCATTAAGCAATTTAAAGGTCAATTCAGTGCAATTACCACTATACTGGGTTTTATTTTTGATCCTTTTTTATTTTTGAGTCAACACGATTGGATCATCATTGAATTTCTACAATTGTCTTGTATTTTTTGTTTTGATTCCTTCAGAAATAGAAAAATAAAGACCTCTGAGGCTGGTAAAGACGTCTTTGTCAAAAAAGTAAACCCTCCAGGTTTAATCCAGACAAACAGCATTACTTTATTCCCTCTATTTAATAACTTATATGGTCTGTGGGAAAGAGCAGACAGCAAAAACAGGAATGTCTCACATTAAAAGTATTGGCTGTCAACCTTTGAGATGCTAATGACTATTTAAAAAGACAGTTATTAATGGGGGTGACAAAAGACTCATAATTACAACTTTTATTCTTGTGTTTAAACATGCATGTTTGATTCATTCTCTTTTGGAGTAACCAAATATAAAATCATTGCATTGAATAAAAGCCTATTACACAGTCAGGTTTTTATTCTTGTCCGTAATTGTTCCATAAAGGTTTTTGCACATACAAAAACATTCAATTAGTTTGATAAAAGAAAACTGTGTATTTTCATCCTTGGCTTTCCTTCTATGTTTTTTTTAAATGTGCATTCAAGAGCCAAATCTGAATAAGTAGCCTGATTGCAGTTTGACACTTTCATTTCTACTAGAACTTCCTTAAACATTCTTTAATCTCACTTTATTATCAGTAAAATTGATCCTGTGTTCTTTTTGCCATAAGATTAAGATTTTTATGCTTCATTTTTACATAGAAATAGCAAAATATCCATCAGATTACTTTGATGCATTCTAGAGAGGCTCCATGGAGCATATCATTGTTTGATACGTCATTCCATTATTTTAGGTCTGGTCTTTCAGTTAGGATTTCTTTGAGTCTTTTTTGTTTAAGTGTTGGCCTGTAATGTGTATTTACTTATATTTTAAAACTAAAGTTAATTATAAGTATTTTATTGATTTAAAAAAATCTAATAAAAAATCAGAAAAGAATGAAAAAGCTGGAGGATCCTTGTTGAAGGTGGTCTGTCTTAAGGTATCTTCATCCTCAGTTATAATGAATCTGCTCTCTGAGGCTCCCTATCTTTTTATCTGTGTTGTCATTTTCTGTCAGCGTTTTCAGGATGAGTTTTAATTTAACCTACTAGCTGCCACCTGTGCATCAATGATCTTTTTGAAGATTGTCAGCACCATATTTGGCCCCAAGCCGGTTCTGTAGATTTCTGTAGACTATGGATTCAAAGTGTTGTCTTAGAGCGGGCTCATATTACTTTAAAGTTCAAAGACTGCTGCATATACTTTTTTGCATGTTTGTTGACAGAAATAGCACAGATAGCAAAGACCGGATCAAACAGTTCCATTTTCATGCTATACAAAGTTTTTTAAGGCAATCATTACTTACAGTAGGACGACATGGACAATTCATTGCATGCCAAAGGCCACTGGACATTTGTGGGCCTAAGCATTGCTTTCCTTGTCCTAACTAATGTCTGGAGAGTAGGGCGTCTAGCTATGAGCCATAACTCTTCTTTTTTGGGTAGTTGGAAGATAATAGATGACACTCCTATTCCCTTTTTTTTTCTTTTGTTGTTTTTAATATTCTTTGAAAGGGTTTGGAGAACAATATTCAGCTTAAAAGCGGATAGAGATGTATAAAATCAAAATCAGCCTCTTTTTTTTAGGTTGATTTATTATAGTTTGTTCCCTCAGAAAACATATGATCTATCATAATTCCACATAATAGTCAATATGAATATCAATAAAGACACTCAACAGCCTCTGTTTCAGACTTGACTCAGTTCAAACCCCTGTAAATCAGAAACCATAATTAGTTCAGAGCTGTAATTTGCCACTTAATCTATAGAGATATAAATAATTGCACATGCAACATTTCAGCTCGATCAGACAACTGGAAGCGAGTCAGGACGATTACTTATTGAACACCCCTCTTAAGTTACATCAGCTCCTTCTTTTCTTCATACAAAAAAACAAAGTGTGGATTTTTTTTTTGCCTTCACTGAATATATGCAGTCACATTTCTTTATTATCATTACAAATTTGATAAAAATATCGTACTAATTAGTTTTAAATACATATTTAAGGGTTCTCAAAATGTTTGGAGGGCTCACTTGATTAAATAATAATAAAAAAAATTATTAAAAAGCTGCATTTTAAAATGTTTAAGGTGTTTTATTCCATTGAGACAGCACCCAGGTGTAGACCAGGCTTTTCTTCCATTTTCATTTTTTACATCGCCAGAGTGACAAAGAATCAATACTCCACTTTCTGTTGTCTTTGTCTCGATGCATTTTGTCAGAGCTCTCTTACACAAGGGTGTTTTTGTCTACAGTAAAAATGTTTGTGTTGTACAGTGTTCTCCACTGGTAATCTTATTCTGATTTTTTACTTTCTTCAGCAGTGTCTGTTCACCTGCATTGAATTTAATTGAAAAGTAATACATATATTAATTTAGCTGGTGTTACAAAGCTAAACTTTTAATGTAAAATGAAAAATATAGTCTTGTGGGAAGTGATCATTTTTAAAAATTCATCAATTTCTTCTCTTCACCGATGAGCCAGAATGTCTAATCTCCAGAAATGCATAAGTAATTTACAAAACATGATCTTGAGAAATATTTCATTCTTTAGGATTTTAACATTTTTTTTCTCATCATTTAGAACTAATAAGCAAAGAAAGAAATTATTTATGAATAGAGAGATTGTTAATACACCTACATTCATGAGTTTGTCTTTTTTTTCTTAATGTATTAGAAGGGTTTTACTCTGATATTATTTAACAATGGGTCCAACTATCATAGCATCTTAACTATTTTAAAGTGATAAAAATCAGAATAGCTAAAGCAAGTATCAATTTCCTACAGACTATATATTAAAGTCACATTTTTATTGACTTGTCAGACAGGAATAAATCAAGTAAATGTGGAGAAGAGTTTTCAGATCTGATAATATGGGTCTGTTGCTGAATGAAGCCATCTGATATGAACACGGATCCAGAAAATTTATAGAGCCTCGGCAGATAGAAGAAAGAAGATGAAACTTTAAGAGAAGCTGTCACAGTATTAGAAGAATGGTCTTAATAAACCATAACAGATACGGGAAGATTGGTCACAGATTTTTTTTTTATATTTGATAGTTATAAAGGTTAAGGTTGTCCAGTCAGTATTATGAAGTATGTTATATCAAGCCTGAAGTCTTGACCTGATTTTTTTGTTCTTGGAGCCATTCCTGTTTTTTTTTTTCTTGTTTTGGTTTAATGCAGAATCTCATATATCTTCCCTATCTGACCAAATATTAATATATTTTGGGAACACAAGTTAATGCAGAACATAACCGTTGGCAGCTTCTATGTGTTAAACTCAAAACTGACTGAACAGGCTTAGAGAAGCTTACAGCAGCAAATCCCTATAGTTCCTTGCATCATGACTCTGAAGCCAAAGATATGGCTATAACTTTACTTCCCAGATCCATGAGAACCAGCTGTGTAAATGTCTTTCTGGTTTCATTCAATTTCACAAGCTTCAAACTAGGATTTTGGATTTATTTAATGTGTGAAAGTTGTCACCTACTGGTTTTAAGCAATGATATGACCTTTTACTTTCCTATATATAAGCAGTATAATATTAAAACTTATTCAAAAAGGATTGTAGATAGAGTAGTAGATAGTAGATAGATTAACTGCTGAAATTGAAAATGGCTTTAAAATGTGTTCTTAAGATCATGCATGTTAATGTGGGACATTTTTTTTATAAAGTTTTTTGTGACCCCTCCAACTTTTTGGTACTTTTGCCGTTTTGGTTGCTTTGAACCGAGCATTTTCATAAATGCCTTATTTAACCTCATGGTTCTTACTAAGAATGCATCAATTTAAGCAAGTTTTGGTGACTTTATGTGGCTTTACATAGAAAGCCATTGTAAGTAAACATAGAGATATATAAAGAAAAAACACTACAAGTAGTAGTTTCTAGCTTTTTGTGTTGGATTTGGGTCATAATCCGTCAAATTGATACATATCAATAAAGTTATTGATGCACTGATTGAAATCAAAATGTAATTGAGAAGTGTGTAAACTAAAATCTAAACAATGGAATTAAAACTTGGATGATTTTATGACTCCCTAATTCACAGAAATACCCATGGAATTAAAGATTGCAGCTGATACCAGTTCAAGGACATTTTGTTAAACTGGCAATGTAAAGGTATAGAATAAATAGGCACGTTTTCTTATGTTTTGAAGGTCAAACCAATAAAAAGCCCTATAATTTTTCGCATACTATCAAACCCGTGTGCACAGCAATTCAATCATCTTCTGTTAAAATGGGATTCTGTCATATGAATACAAATAACTATTTTAGGAGTAGAAGTTCATAGATAGCTTTTTACAGAAAGAAAACTTGATATTGTCAAACTTTATTTTCTGTATAACCAAATGTTAAGCAGAAGTCTGCTTTCATTGCCTTATTAGTCAGGGATAAAACTATTATGCATTTAGTTAAGACTCATTCATGTCTCATGCTCATTTTACATAATAATAATTTAAAAAAAATGACCCCCCCAAAAAAATTTGCTCCCACTTAACCGTCGGAAACCATGTGGGATGTTATTTTGTGGGGGACATATTTGAAAGATGACATATATACTGCTGTAGCGTGGTTGAACTTATTCAAACTGATGTTTTAGATCATTACCTTTCTTGTTAGATGGTGAATCTATATGTCATTATTACATTAATGTGTGTGCATTCATGTCTGACAGAACCAATATGTACATTGAGGAGAACATTTAGTTTTTGATTCCTTGACAGAACTGCATTAGCAAGATTGATGAAACTTGATGGATCCTATAGCATCTTAAACAAAAATGGTTTTGGAAAATTCAAATGCCTTTTTTTTTTTTTTTAAAACAACCTTGCCTGAGATTGAATCAGCCAGTGGTCTGTGGAGGAAACAGGAAGATGTGTAAAGAAAAGATAAGAGAGAGCTGAAGAGTGCATAAGGAGCAACAGAGAAAACAGAAAGTGTATGATCTAGTGAGAATGTGATGAGAGGAGCCAGCCACTCCATCATATTTGTATCTGTGTGTGTGTATATATATATATATATATATATATATATATATATATATATATATATATATATATATGGACCAGGGAACAAGTGTTAAGAATGACAGAGTGGAGGGGGAAGGGAAATTAACAAGGATTCACTAGAGCAGGGAGCATTTAAAATGATTGCTCAAAATAGGTCAAAAATAGACAAACTGATAGAAAGTGGTTTTATGAAAGCTGATAGCTTTATGCCTGGCAAGACTAGAGTAGAATATATAAATATGAGATGGTGTAAAAGAAACTTACTTTCCAAGAAAGGAAAATATGAGAAATAAACAAAGGATAGGGCAGCAGTTCTTTATGAGTTCTTATACAGCAGTAGCCTTTGTAGTAATATTCTTTAACTGATTTAATCCATTGATTTATTTTTTTCTCCTTGTATTAAAAAGAACCTGACTTGAAAAGAACTTATCGATTACGTATTAAGAAATAAGAAGAGTGGTAGAGCAGTAGGTTTTTAGATCATGTAGAATTTTAAATATTTGCAATGCCGTATCAAAGTGATGACAAAATACCTATAACCTTTGATTGACAGAAAATAATCATGCATCATGCACTTTTTTGTATCAATTATTGTTTAGACTAAAATGTATGTAGATAGAAACATAAAGAAATGACAAAACCCAACTTTTCAGTTGCTTTTTCTTTTATGTGTACGTCTGTTCGAATCCCTCCCTCGTTCACCAGGGTAACTGAGGGCTTGAGCTCTAGCTGTCTCTCCAGCAGTCTCTTTGCAAAAGGTTGGGTGCACTCTGCTTTGGTTCAGTCCATTGCAGGGCAACAGAGATTGATACAGCCATCATACACCTCTTTTCTTTTCTTTTTTCTTTTTGGACTGTGTGAGGAAGTGTGATATCCAGGCGCAGGTGGAAAACATGCTACCTCCATGCAGATATACTTATTGCTGGGATTTTAACCTGGAGCCTTGTTGCTGCAAAGCAACAATCCTGCATGTCGGAGCAGTTTATAACACAGGCAAACAACAATAGGCAAAACCGCACAAGAGATTTTGACAGAAGACTGGCCAGGTTGATCTCAGGAACATATCACACCCCCAGTAACCTAAATGTAGTCCTGGCATCATGATCACATATTTATTGGGACCAGAAAAAATCTACTATGCAGCTGCAACAAACCATAAATACTCTCCAAAACAAAAGCTCATGAACAATGCCCAGCCACCGATTCTGAAACACATTAACTGTCCCTTCTCATTGGGGTAAGGCCTATTTCCATGCTAGCATACTGTATCCATTGTTTTCAGCCTGAGGGAAAATTTCCGGCAAGGTCATCAGAAAAATGTAAAGCAGCAACTCGTATCAGACTGGCACTCCACCAAGAGGGGTATAGAAATTTATGGTGATGCTATTTGTGTACAACACTTTCACCACTTTTTCCGACTCATAAAAGAATTTCACCAAGTAGCTAAAAGGTGCAATCCAATCAAAATTACATCCACACTTCTTTGAGCTGGGTGCTGTGAGACCAATTTAAGTTTGCTCTCAAGAAGGCATTTTTATTTAACCGTCAAAGGCCTGCCATCACAGTCATTATTAATGAGGATAAGAAATGGTCCAAACCATAGCTGATGGGGTTGATGGTATAATTTAATAGTAGTTCACAAACTCACAAGTGGATTGGCTGTTATGTGCATTATCCTTCTCAATCCATACTAAAAGGTATCAGCTGGGAAATTTGCACCAGCTTAAAATTCTTTTCGCATGGCTGCAGGATTGCATTGAAAACAAATCCTCTTTGTCTGGATCCTGCTTTACTGCTGTTAGGCTAATAAAATTACTAATGATGTTTCCTTCAACACAGCAGGACCAAAGTCAGACAAATGGAAGTATAGTGAAGGCACAAAAAAAACATCAGAAAGCATGTTTTTTATTAGCCTTTTACATTATTTTGGGTTATTTATATTAGGGAATGATTATGATCTTAGTTTAAACAGTAGTAAGTATTTAAAACCTTATTTGTTTTTGTCATGTTTTTCTTTGTTACATAATGAGCTGGTAAAACTTAAACTATAGATGTACCAGAATATAATTGGTGAAGGTGATAATAACGACTATTAGCATTTACATTTACAGCCAAACTTCAATATCGTATACACCAGGAATATTGTTGAACTGTTTAAAGTCTAATTATTAAATATTGTTTATGTGGGACATATTTTTTCCCCTCATTTGTAGACATGATTTTGAAGTGAATGTCATTGTTCTGATAAAACACATACATGCTCTGACACTGTTGCTTAAAATTTTATTTTAAGGCTCGTATTATAACTTTGTCACAGAAGAAGAAATGTTATAAAGAAAAAAAAAAACAGAAACATAGAGGTACACGACAACAACAAAACAAGAAAGCATCTTTCTAAAGGTTGTAGTAAAGCAGGGGGTAAAGAATGTGCCACTTCTCTCTGCAGGAGTGCTTCAGTCTCTACCCAGGGTGAAAAAATGAGACGATAAGGCTTTCATTTATCAGTAGTAGTGGCTTAGCTTAGGTAGTAGGTTGTTTTTTTATTGTTTTTTATTTTATTTTATGTTTTTCATCCTCCTAGTTGATGTTCCTAGTTCTTCTATGTGTATGTTGGAGTTGTCTTTTTTTCGCTTGAAATAAATATTTTAACATCGTGTTTGGAAAATTTCCGTTAAACCAAAACAAATCAAGAAAATGTTTCTGCTTTGGATTTAAAGTTTTTGTTTTATTTTGGTTTCTTAAATCTTTAAGATTTAGAATGTCACTGTTTTGAAATAGATGTTTTGAATATCAGAGTTTTAGAAAACATTCTTTGACAAAATATCATGAAAAAAGGCATTGCAGATTTTTATTTTTTTATTTTTTTTATTTTTTCTCTTAGTTTTAAAGGTTCCTGCTCCCATCAAATCTATTTAAGGAAAATATGGAAATGTATCATAACTTTCAGAGCCTATTGGGTGAAGTGACATCCAGTCCTTGTCTACCAAAGTTTTGTTTTAGCCATGGGAGAAGAGGCTGCAGTCTTTGGGTTCAATACCTCTTGCTGTTGTCAAAGCTATATGTGGAGCCTTACTCAATATTAATGCAACGTGATTGGCTGACTTACTTTAGGTCGCCACAAACGGTTAAAGAATGTGTGTGTATTTTCCCATGCAATACAAACGGAAATAGCAAAATTGACTTTAATACTGCTGCTGTAATAATATTTTTTCAGTTTGGTTATGAGGCTTTTAGAGCTTAAACAAAAGTCTTAAACAAGTTTCCCAAAGCTGTTGCTGTAAAATGTTATCTGTGTCCTTAGTAGAGGTTTCTCTGCAGGGTTTAATCGTTGTGGTTTTCAGCTCATCAAGCAGCTAAAGGCAACACCACTATTTGCACATTTAGGATTTCAAGTTGGTGTAATTGTGAACTCAATGATCCAAGCTTTTAATTAACTTTTATAATCAAGCTACTATAATTCTTCTTTTCTCTCTCCTTGCCGTTCTCTTTGTCTTCCTCCGTCTTCCTCCATCTTCCTATATTTCAGTCCTCTCTTTGTCACACTTTTTACAGCCCCTCTTTATCCCGTTCCCTCTCCCTAGAGAGAGCATGGCATTGATAAATGTCTGCTCATGATTGGCTGGGGAGAAACCTAGGTGCTCAAAATGTACCAGTTTTTACAGATTTGCTGTTGGTGTGTTTGGCTATATTTATGAGGTCTGAAGTTTCAATCTGCATTGTCTCAAGAGGGAGACTTTAAATAACTGTTTAAAGATAATTTTTTTTTCTCGTTTTTACCTTTTGCCTTCAGGAGAATAAAGAGATTTCGACATGTAGGTGTTGCTCTGTGAACACATACCCAATTGGTTGTGTGTTAGGACAACAATATCAAATCACAGTCAAACAGTTTACTTCATACACATTTGGGATAAACAACTTCCATTCAAAATATTCACATTGATCAATCAAATCATTAAACTCCAACTAAGACATGTTTCTGTTAAAAGGGAATGACAATAGTTTTAAACTATAATCAATCAAATATGCAATGATATCACAGTTCTGTATGGATTTTATGTTTGAGAACCACAGTTTTCTTGTTGTTTATAGATGTTGGAGATCGGCCTGTTTTCCAGTGTAGTCCTGTTTCTCTGACTGTGACTGGCTGGATGCGCTCTCTTCATCCTCTGACATGGGAGCTGGCTCGGAGCTTGTCTGCATGACTGTATGTTTTCTGGACAGGCCGCCTTTTATAGTTGCTTTTTGTATCTCTGCTTCTGTCTCCTTGAACTCCAGTCGACGTTGGCAGATGGCCGCTCACACTGAGCCTGGTTTGCTGGAGGTTTCTTCCTGTTAAAAGGGAGTTTTTCCTCTCCACTGTCGCTACAAACATGCTTAGTGTGAGGGATTGCATTCAAGTCAATCAGTTGATGCAATCAACTGGTTTTCCTTGGATAGAAAACTTTGAATCAATTTGACTGTATGATCTGGTGAACTGCAAAGTGCCTTGTGAATTGGCGCTATATAAATAAACTGAATTGAATTGAGTAAAATAAAGTCAGATACCTGTTAACTAATTTAAACCAACTGGAATGTGTTCAAACCAATTTACATTGTAAATCCAAGGTTTGTAAATACAATATTATTTGGTAAAATAATATTTAATTAGGGCTGCTCAGTGGCCTCTGCTACCCAGGCAGCTTGTTTTATAACTATGTGACATATAGTTATAATACTAGCCTTACCCACTACCCCCGCTGCCCGTGTTTGATTCCCGACCCAGGTACTTTCTGCATGGAATTTGCATGTTCTCCCTGAGCATGCGTGGGTTTTCTGTTTGGGAAAAATACAAAAAATATGGTTATATTAGTTTTTAAACTCTTAGTGGAATAAAGTTTGTATCAGCTTTATAAACAACAGCTCAAGACATGTCAGCATGGGGTTCCATGTGGTCACCATTGGCTTCTTGTTAGTTTGATTACGCCACAGTAAACGCATGAAATGATCAAGAGTAATCCAAATTCTTTACCTTTTCAGGCCTTCCCTAGCTTTGCCGCACCTGTATTCTCTGCTGATCTCTGCTTAGCATGTCAGGCCTGCAGCAGGGGAGTTAATGTCCTTACTTCTCAGATGGAACCCTCCACTCTCCGGTATTTCAGAGTTTTCTGTAAATACATTGCAACATTGCAGAAAGCCAATTATGCTGAGTAGGCAGGTCCATTCTGAAATTAATGGACCTGCCTAATTTTTTGCTGTGAGAAGGCTCTGATTCCTGTGGCTTTGGGCTCTCTCTGATGTGTCTGACTCAGGAGCAGCAGTGAAAAAGGATAGGACACCCATGAAGCAACTGCTTTGTCCAGCAGGATCACACGTTCCTGTCCTGTGATGGTCTGGCTAGAGAAAGGTTTACAGCAGTTGGAAGAGTACAACAGAGCAACACTACATCTTCACTAATCAATGATTAAAGATAATCAGCCTGGAGATTGGTTCTCCATGTCCAAAATTAATATCACAGCTTATGGCATTGCATAGGGTGTCATGTTTTACTGTGAGAAAGAGGAGGTGGAGGCCCTGATGATTCACATGTGGCTCATGATACACATGAAGCCATTGCTTAGATGTGAGGACTGTGTAAATGGAATTTTTCTCATTGGTACCAGGCATTGACTTGCACAGATTTTTTTACGAACTGGGTGCATATTAGGAGGGGGAAAAAAAAGAAACACTTAAAATGAAAGACTTCAAGTCAAAATAATTAGCAAAGTATGGAAAACATCAGAGACACCAACCAAGTAAATTACTTAGTAATTATAAAATGTGTATATTAGGCAATATAGATAGATTGCCGTAGTTTTCTGTGCTTCAGTGAAATATAAACCACTCTTCAGACTGTAATGGATACAGGCCATTTCATTCCCTTATCATTTTACACCTTTGAAATGTTTATAATAAATCTTCAGTCCTTAAGAACTTCTTATGGGCTGAATTTTGATATACATTCCTACTTCATAGTTCTGCAGATATTTGGTATGAGACATTCGGTGAATCAGATGTGTTTTAATAGAAATACCTCTAAAATTTAAAAGAAATTATTAAAAGAAATTCTCTTGGAAATAGAGTTGGAGACCAACAGTTTAATATAAAGAACATTATATATTCTGTCATATATAGTTAAATTACCCAAGAAAGGATTAGATCCAATATTAATTTGGAGTTTGGCATAAAACAAGTTTTGCAGACAAAAATATTCACCTGAAATGCAAAACCTATCAGGATTTCTTTTCATGATTGAGTTTTATCAGTCATAACAATACTTTTTGATTAGTTTAGAGCGATATGATAATAAAAACTACATATACTCCATGGTCCAAGTACATGGTTACAATGGTGTTAGTTCATATGTATAAAACTCATGTAGTGACTCTTTACACTGGCTTTAAGTGAACTCAGTTGTCAACTGACGGTCTTGCTTGGGTCTTCATGCCAACATATTTTTTTCTCAGCGTCCCCAAACTTCAATTTCCGAATAAATTCAGAAATAAGAAGATTTTGAAGTTGCTATTTTTTCCCTATATAAGATTTTTATTTTTTTTTGTCTTGATGACTTTTTTTTAAAAGACACCAATGGTAGAGGAACTGGTTGTTGAAGCTACCAAGACTTTGTGGAAAATGGAAATTGACATTCTGCAGAAAAACAAGTTGTTTGTCCCAACCAACATGGATTGCAGCTATTCATGTATTAGCCTGATGGATGAGCCTGTTACTTGACCACTTTGTCAATTTTCATTTCTTCACACCAACACTAATACTCTGTTGCTGCAGGGCAAAAAATTGCATCTAGTTTTCAAAACAACACTTTTAGCAAATCCTTTTTGCAATAATGAACAGCAGCCCAATTTCTTCTTTTTTCACCATCAACATTGAGCTTTTTAGGCAGTAAAGTTCCCCCATCTATGGGTCATACCTTAGATGAAAAGGTTGCTATCATCCCAAAGGATTCAAAATGTGTTGTAAAATTTCTCTGAACCCTAAATTTTCTAACCACCCAGGTAGTTATTCAGGTGCTACAGTTAAGAGGAAAATAACAATTGCATAAACCACCAGTGTTGTGAAATAAATACTGCTGTTCCTCTAGTGGTTTAATTACATGCAGTAAGTTTTGCACAGGTAGATGCAGCAGATGCAAAACAAAACATCTCTCCGGTATTATTACAGCGGAAGCTGAATGCACCTGGGAGAACGAGCTGTGGTTGGTATGGATTTAGTGATAAGGGTGTTTCAGAGAGGAATGGACGGCTTATTAGAGATAAGTGCTCGCTGTTGTAATATGGTACACACACTTAACCCGTCAAATGTTATGTGATGTATTTTTTTAAATTGCTGCTGTAATCATATCCATGCAGGTCAGTCATGCAGTATATCAGGCATTTAAAACTTGTTTATGCAGCACACTCAACATCACAGCATATTACAAGGTGCTCATTAAACTGGCGTGCAAAGTGATATAAAGGCTTCTGAAGTTGGGAAGTTGTGAATCAGATATTGCTGAGATACATGTCATATAATGAAACGATCAAACCGGAAGCCTAAGTTTGTTGTGTTTATTTTTCAAACTGCTTAAGAAAACACTTTGCTGTATCATTCAATGTTTTCACTTAGGAATGCAGAGCTCTATGTTAATAGTCCATTCATGAAACTATTATTAAAACCTCAAAGAAAGCATCTATAGATAATGCAAGTAAGTATAGCAAGTAATATATTTTCTACATCAATCAAAGCCACATAAAAAGCTGAATGAAGATGTTAAGTTTCTCAACTAGGGAGGATTGATTGAATGAATTGTTGTCATCAGTACCTCTCAAATAAATGGCCACTCTTTACTGAATCCAGGTACACAGCAAGCCAAAAAAGGGTTGTACCTCCTTTCTGTCTTTTAAGGAACGGTAGGATTTAAATTATATTATATTCCCTTTTAATTGATACACCTGGTACTGTCAGAGTTGTATAGGACATATTTGTATATGCATGTCCTGTACTTTGTAGAGTAGCTATCTAACTCTATCTAACAAGTATTGTAAAGAAGTGTTAGCCACAGTATGGTCCACAACGTCGAAACAGTCAAAAATTAAAAAAGTGCAGTTATTAACTACTACCAGTCTGTTAATATTGCACAGGGGCCAGCTATAGTCCTGGTAGAATACATTCTAACACCCTGAGGTAGTGGGAGACCTCTGCTTGTTTAAGAAATGGGGATGGTTTCCATGATCCATTGAGGCTTTATCTGCTTCAGCAGGGCTTTGCCCCTGCAGGGAGGACAAAGGATGCAACCAACTGATTAGATAGTGGTTACTACTGACTACACACAATGTAGATGCACTCAAAATGAAAATATTTAAATCTACTCTGTTCCTGAGAGAATATTTCTATGATCTGGGATGCATAATGTGTGCTTGTATGTTTTTGTTCACATTATCATGCTTAAAAAGAAGTGGAGTTTTTCTTGGAAAGAGTACAAAATGAGAAACCCAACAACAAAACCAATATTTTCTACACCAAGTAAAGACACGGAACAGTCTGAATGAAGGTGTTAAGTGTATTAACTCGGGATGATGCACTGAAATAAAAGGGTCATCATTCTTTTTTAGACATGTGGTGGTTCGATTGAATGCAAAAATCATTAGTGAGGACCAATAATGCATATCAAGCCACTCCTTTTACAATCTAGTGTTCAACAGGAATAATTTATTAGAGATTACCTTTCTTAGTGTTAAATGTAGTTACATTATCTTTACTTAAAATTTTATTAACCCCTCCCCCCCTCCCCTTATCTTGCTTTACTGGTGCTGTTTAATAATGCTTTAATTAAAAAATGTTGTAAGTTTTTTTTTTTTTATTTTACTTTTATGGTTTTGGTTAAATGAAGCTCTGTTTAGGAAGCTCTCCTTTCAGGAGGGAGGGCAACTCAAAAAGATTAACTTATTCTCAGATCATCTTTTGATTTAAAATGTACTATTGAAGTAAAACAAGATGTCTTCATGTTGTTTCTTTAAGTTGGATCCCATTGATATCTTGTCAAATTTGTATCTAAATCAAAATGTGCCCTGTTCACATTTTTAATAATGTTGACTTTCTCGAACCCACCTGACTGTTTCAAACTCTCTGTTTGTCTTTGCAGTATGAGTTCAAGGTAAAAAACATCAAGAAGAAGAAAGTTCACCTTGTGGTGTCTACAGATGGTGTCAAGGTTACCTTAAGAAAAAAGAAAAAAGTAAGTGATTTATTTTTTTTTCTCTCTTGAGTGTCTGACATTTTAAAGCAAGAGCTTGTAATTAAATAACACCCATGTTGATTATCACAGCAGTTAATATAACTCTTCCTTTGGCTTTTGTTTGTGCGAAGAAGGAAGCTTTGAGATTTCTAAAAAAAAAAAAAAAGGGCCTAATTACTTCAACAATATAATATCTTTGTTAAACATGAGCATATAATAAGGTTACTGGAAAAACAGGGTTGGTTGTTTTGAAGACTGACTCAGCAAAAAAGATATATTAAAGTAGCAAATGGCGAGGGAGGTAATTTGACAATAGAAATATGACTCAGAGGATGAACAGCTAGAAAATTTTTTATAGGTCATGGTCCTCCGTAGAATATCAGTGATTTCTTGTAGAATGTATTAGAACAGTTTGCAGTTTAAACAAGATATCTTTTGAAAAAAGCAAGTACATAAAATCCTTTCAAAACATCTATCTCTGTCTCTCTCCCTCTCTCTCTCTCTCTCTCTCTCTCTCTCTCTCTCTCTCTCTCTCTCTC
>NW_015150520.1:720981-735112 GCF_000732505.1 Cyprinodon variegatus | reverse complement strand
TTTTTTTGTTGTGCAGCCTACAGGTTATAGTATGATGTGTGTATTTATTCTGGATTCACCAGATTTTCAAACATGAACACAATCAGGTTTCTTATGTTCATGTTTTTACAAACACCTGCACTGTAAATCTAATCTGAAATGTACAATATGATAAGAATGCAATTGACACGAATGAAAAGAACTCAGGTTATTTGAACAGGGTTTCCGCAAGTCATTAAAAATCATAAAAAGTCCTTAAATTATTATTTTTCAAATTTAGGCCTAAATTGGCATTAAAATTCATTAAATGTGATTATCGAGACATTTAAAATGTATTTTTTTCATATACGTTTATAAAAACAGTTTCGCCAGATGTAATAAATTGTGATTTATTTGCGCGGAACTACTTTCAGTTGATCATAAAGCCGTATGTTCGGAAAAGAAGCTTGAGGCGGAGAAAAAGCTAGAGAATCGGAAAATGCTAATTTCAACAAAAGTGGGTGGAAAACGAGGGATTTGGGACAAGGCTGCATCCTGTCGACGGTAAAGATGACAAAAGATTTTGCCATTATATGAGATTCATGGGTACTTTGCATTAAAATAATTTCTAAGAGCATTAAAAGGGCATTAAAAATCATTAAATTAGATTTACTCTAATTCCTGTATAAACCCTGTTGAAATGAAGCAATTATTTTTTTCTTTTTCACCTTTAATTAAAATGTGACTATAAATGTAACATAATTTATGAATAATAACTTTACCCACTATTTAGGAATTGTTTCTCATGTTTATCTTTGCAGCATAATAAACATTTGTTTCTCATACTGTTAACCGATGTTTGCAGTATGACAAAACAGATGTAATTACATGAAGAAGAACAAGGGATTTACAAATAAATAAATATTAAACATTTTCAAACAGGAGGATTTAGAAGAAAATTCAGTAAACTAACTAAAGATCGCAAGATTTGTCTGTGAAATACCATTTATTTTACAGTTCCTACTGGTCTCAAACCATTATACTTTCAGCAGCATGTCCTGCATTCTAGCTTATTATAGACTGAAGGATCGATCTTTTCCTTAATTAGATGGCAAGCAGAGGTGAGAAAGGACAGAAAGTTGTGGAGGACAAACAGCTCTTTGGTGATCGAAACCAATGAAAGAGCGGAAATGAAAGGGAGAAGGGAGTTCAGAGATGACAAAAGAGTCAAAGGAAACGGGTGGTGTCGTCACTAGCAGAGTCACAGTTGCTTTCAGCTTGCACACTTAGTTTACAGTGCTTGCAAATATCATTTAAAAACACTTCTTACATGAAATCATTTTAATATGCAGAAATATAAGTTCTATTTTCACCTTTTCTCTTTTTAATTCCAAATAAATATTTTTAGCATGACTCCACTGTTATGAAAAAGCAAAATCTGATTGGAAAAATTTACCGGTAACTATTGAAATGGAAAAGATGGAGGATTTAGCCTCATGTGCTCTCTGGTCTCATAAAATCTGAAATGTCAAATTTCCAACCAGCTATTTACATGTCTGAGGATGGCGGGAGCACTGATGGGCCAAGATGGGAGCCATTCAATGACTCAAGTCAACAAAGCCCTCTCTAGAGACAGGAATCAATATGAATAATTCCTGTGTCTCTGTGCGTTGACATTTTGATTGTGACCTTAAATTGAAAGATGGCTTTAATCAATTGGACAAATAAAAACTAATAAAAGGAGAGCTTACATAGCCTCTTCTTTAAAATGTGTTATTTACACAGCTTCATGTAATTAAGGGCCTTCCTTTGCTTTTGTCCCTTGAAAGATTCAATTCTACTGATTTCTTTTTTTTAATTTTGGATCTTCACAAACTACCAGGTTCAGTTTATTTTGTCAGGAGTTAATGTCATTGCAAAGCATCGTGAGCTTGTGAAATTAAAGGAAAATCTGGAAATGTTTTCAGAATAGAGAAATGCTAAGCAGGAAACACTTAGACACAGCTATTTTCCTAAATTGACACCCTGGGAATAGAGATTAATAATCAGGAATCAGTCAGTGTAAAGAAAAAAATAAAAATGCACACAGAAATTCAAACATCAAACTACTGCTTTATATTGTTGTCTAGTAAATTTTGCATGAAGCTTTGTATGTGTGTCACATTTAGAATAGGATCTAAATGAAGCTTGGTATTTGTTTACAGAAGAACGAGTGGACCTGGGATGAAAGCAAGATGATTGTGATGCAGGATCCAATTTACAGGTAAGATTTCCTGAATGTTTACATTGAAGGCAGAGTTTTCATAGGCTGTTTCTGACAATGATTTTTCAATTATACATTTTTTCCAAAAATAATTCTTCTAAAAAGGAGTTTTTTCAAAGCTTCCTTTGACATTTTGGAGAAAGCGAGGGGTAGCAGCTCTTTAATGATCCCTTTTGCAGACCTCTCAGAGTATTTCTAAAGCACTGATGCAGAAACATCCTGGTGATTAGGGAGATTGAACTTGTAAAGGAAAGGTTTGTGTTTACATCTTTAAGCTTTCTCTCCCGATTCTTTCCTGAGAAGAAATCGCTCGGAATAAACACTTTAAATTAGGGCTGCAACAAACGATTATGTTGAAAACCGAGTAACCTGTCAATTATTTTTTCGATTAATAATGGGATAGTAAAAGGGTCCTTAAAGAAGAATTTTTTTAGAGAATTAAGCCTGGTGAAACTAAATTTTTTCCACTTGAGGAGTTCTGAATGGAGCATATTAAATGTAATATAGTTAAATATAGTTTTATTTTACAATTTTGGTAAAATTGCAGCTCTGAGTGGGTTGCTCTGTCGGCTAAAGGCATGTTTCTCTATACTGCATTTAACGATTATTCTATTACTAAACTACTTCAATCATGATGAATCTGATTAATTGTTTCAGCCGTACTTTAAATAACATTTTATTAAGTTTATGTATTAAATGACTACAAAACATAACAGAATGGTAATCTTACTCAGACCAGAGAAATTGTACAGATAGTAAGGTACTTTCTGGTCAAAACAGTCAGCAGCAGCCACAAATAACGGCTAAAGAAGCATTTTATACATTTCCAGTGTTGCACCCTGCCACATCATCACATCTCACATCATTACATTGTACACGTTTGTATATGAGGTGACTTCACTGACTCCAACCACATCCAGATAATTGTCAGTGTTCTTAGACCAAGAGCAATTCTCCCATTCCATTACCAAATTTTTGTTACGTTCATAATGAAGATGTTAACTTTTTGTCCTGACAAAACAACTGTCACAATTAGATGAACACGTGACACATAAAAGGCAGGTAATATTATGGTTTAACAAACACAAGACACCAAAAACCCACAATATTACACAAAAAATTAAAGATTTGTAAATTGAAAAGTCTTTGGTCAGCACTGCAAAAATATTAGGTTGTATGATTGTATTGAAACAATAAATTCTTTACCTGTTGCTGTTTTCCAGGTAAAATCATGCTGCAGATATGATTGAATAATAACCAGCTTTATGTTTGATTCACTAGTCATGAAAATCCCCTAAAAAAAACTTGGACTAATGCAGCTTATTTACTCTTAACTGGATTCAGTCAAAGAAGTGTATCTACCTGTGAGAGATGAAATTTCTCTTGTTCATTTTATCTTCAGCTCTAGATGTAAAAGGGCCTCAATTAGGCAGCTGTGTATGTAGCAATGGAAAAAAACATTAACATCACCATTTTAATTTTTTTCATTTACTTGGGGGGAGTTGTTATTCAATTTGGAAGAACTACCCAAATGTGCTCTTGCTAAATTGATTAGAGTCGTGAGTATAAAATACAAGTATTGCACAATATAGCAGCACTAGCATTATACCACCATCTATAGTTAATCCATTTCATTGCTTAAAATTGGCCACTGTGACTCATAAATAGCTTAGCAAGCAATTACTAGTATCCACATGCCTAATGTCAGTAATGTATTTAAATACTCAAAACCATGCTCTGAGAGGAACAATAGTTACTTCTCATTACAGGCACCCTTTTCTATGGTAAACACTATTGCATGTGACATTTGAGCGAGCCTTTCACCCAACTATGGCATGAGGATCTGTAGCAGATAAGAATCTTAATACTCGTTATCCACTGGAACATATTGGCTCTTGTGGCAAATTATAGCATTAGATTTTTCTCTGCCATTTGGATTCCACAATGCTTTATCTTTCTTTTCTTGTACTTTCCTTTTCTTCATTGAATTACTTTTTCCACAAGGATTTCTACAAGTTTTAATGGATTTTATCAGAGTAAGAAAGATTTTGCCAGAGACCAGACTGCAAAGACTTTATCAGATGCCATGTGTATAAAACAGAGGTGTATTAAGTTCTCAAAACAAATCACTAATTAAAAGTAAAAATACCTTAACAGAAAACTACTTTGGTAAAAAGTGAAAGTCACTAATAATAAGAGGGCTTAAGTAAAACTCAGATAATTATTCACACTAGTGGGAAAAGTAAAAGTACAAGGTAAATCTATAAATAAAAAAGCAAGATATACTTTTTCTCTGCCCTTTACTTTACTTGAGTGAAATTAATGGGGGTAGAATTAGTTAAAAACCCACTTTAGCACAAAGAAACCCGTATTCAAACAGTACTGTCCATAAAAACTCAGAATAAAACTAAAGCAATCTTGTAGAAAGGCTTTTGTGTGCTGTCTGCCTGAGAAAACTAAAAGGTCCTTTTGTTAGAATACAATGAAATGTGGCCACTCTAGCCGTGAACTTTTAAGCTTTTAGGACAATATTTTAAAAAGCATGTAGTGATATAGATAAATCTATCACCCCTCAATAGAGATGAAAGAGGTTAGCATTTCTTTTTTTTTAAAGAGGCGTACTCAAAAAACTTTAAAAAATGTCAAACAAGAATGGCTCGATGTGTCACTTATTGCAATATTAATTCAAAACAGCTACAATGACTACAAGCTGCACATAAAAAGCAAATTTTAGACTTCAATAGGTCATGGCAATGTCAGAGTTGCGAGACGTGCATTTACAATGACTCACAAACTGAACGGGTTGTAGATGAACAGGTAGTGTCAGTAGAGACATGTCATGAGAATTTAATTAGAAGTATGTTTATGTATGAGGGCATATCCTTTAAAGCAGTTTAGCGTGACGTGCCTTCTGGCTGTTCCTATAACTCAAGGCTATGGTTATAACCATAATCTGGAGTTCATTCATTTCATTGGATGCAGGGGTGTTGACCTTTAAATCAGCTAGCTGTTGTCTGTCAATACCCCACACAAGCATAAAGTTTCACAGCCTGGAGGAGTAGTTTATCAGAATTTGGAGGCCTAGATGGATATGTCTTAATATAACAAGTGATTGGTGTGTATTTCACCGTGTCCAAATCAAAGATGTTGTGACAGCTCTAGACTTGATGAAAGCCAAGCTGAGCATTAATAAAACAATAAATTCTGTTTATAATCTGTATGAAGAAAGAGTAAAGTTGAAACTTGTTTGTGCCACATTTTAAATGCTGTATTCGCACACACTGACACACGCCCTCCCAGGCGGTACAGCTCTGAAGCGCATCCAGGAGCCCGTTGGGGGCTTGGCTTTTGGAAATGATTCTGTCAGAAAGATGGATTCAGCCCAGCTGCCTAAATAAGCATCTCTGAGATTAGGAATTTTGTTTGGTGGGAGATGCTGTAGCTTGTTTCACACATCTCATTCTTTGATTATATTCTACATATCTCTACTATTGTAGTTGCAAAGTTGTCTAAAAAGAGGTGCAGAAATGTGGGGACATGTTTGGTGTGTGTTCCTTCTCTTCCAACCTCTGCCTTTTGTTAAACTGAGGCTGACATGTCCTGAGGAGACTGTTTGAGTCGGTTACAGGACAATTGTTACTTGTTCTCTCAGGAAGGACCTCTGTCAAAGGACAAACTTCAGTTTTTAGAGACATTTAGGTATTTACACCAGACAGTTCCAGTTCAAGGTGTTCCAAGTTTAAACCTTGTTTGCAGTGGAGTTTGAAAGCAACTGTTGTGATTGATAGATTTGTGGGAACAGAGGGCACATGGAAGCCTTAACTAGCTGTTCTTTCATACGTTTTTGTTACTTTAACTTCACTCTCGGATACATTTTCTTTTTGTGAATTATATGTCCTTTTTTAACAAATAGCGTCTATTTATTTTTCCTCTCCATGCTTATATATTATATGAGGGACAAATCAAAATGTGGAATAAGATATTTGTCAAATCTATGCATTTGTTAATTAGTATAATGGTATATGCATTTTTAACAGAACTCCCTGCCTCATATTTCACTTGGAAATTAACCAATCAAATATGTTTTGTATATTTCAGTCATCCTATTTATGCAATTAGTGCTTTGCTCGTTTGGTATAGGTCTGATCTTAATCATATATATTGCTTCTCTAATTATAAAAAGAGATAAGTCTGCACATGTTCATTACTTTTATCAGATAAGTATAAATTAGAAGCATCCCTGGGTTAGAAGAAACCCCATGTGACAAAACGATGTAGCTTCTTGGCTCAAAAATATGGTTAAAAATGCTAAACTGATAAATTACCATGACTTTTTTTTTTTTTTTTCAGATTTTGGGAAGAAAATTTGACTTTGAAAACTTGACTGTGGCATGTGTGTGTACGTGTCGTCGGGCAAAATTTCTGGGAAAAAAAAGAAAAGAACATTGTGGGGACCTACAATGTTTAGAACTAAGGTGGGAATTGAGTTTACAATGAAGTTAGGAATTAATCTGTAATAGTTAGAGTTAGGTAAGGGTAAAGGATAGGCTGTAGAAATTAATGGAGTCAATGGAAAGGCCCCACAAAGATAGTGAGACTAGTTTGTGTGTTTACATGTGTGTATATTCATATGTATATATATGTATATATGACCTTTTTGCCACATTTCAGATTTCAGACATAAAGATCTAAAATTTTAACTTTGAGTAGAATCAACAACAAATGGGACCAATCATGAAATGCGACGAAATTTATTGGATATTTTAAGCTTTAACAAATAACAAAACAAGAAAAATAGGTTGTGCAAATTATTCAGCCCCCTTAAGTTAATAATTTGTTTGGAGTTTTTCTATATGTATATATGACCTTTTTGCCACATTTCAGATTTAAAACATAAAGATATAAAATTTTAACATTGCACATCGAGAGAGTGACATTTTTGCCGATTTTTCCTTGAAAACAGCTGGAGCTCAATCAAGTTTGATGGGGAGTGTTTGTGAACAGCAGGTTTCAGTTATTTCCACAGATTCTCGATTGAATTAAGGTCTGGACTTTAACGTGGCCATTCCAACACCTGGATATGTTTATTTGTGAACCATTCCTTTTTATATAGATTTGTCTTTATGTTTTGGATCATTGTCTTGTAGGAAGATAAATCTCCGCCCTAGTCTCAGGTCTTCTGCAGACTCCAACAGGTTTTCTTCCAAGTTGGTCCTGTATTTGGCTCCATCCATCAATTTTAACCATCTTCCCTGTCCCTGCTGAAGAAAAGCAGGCCCACGCCATGCTGCTGCCACGACCATGTTTGACAGAGGGGATGGTGTGTTCAGGGTGATGTTTTTACGCCCAAAAATTTTTATAAACAATCCACTGGACTTTGTTTCCAACTTTGAAGACGTTTCGCTTCCCATCCAGGAAGGTTTTTCAATTCTAAATGTCAGAAATAGCGTTGATTTCGAGGCTTTATAGAGTGAACCAAGAACAAATTCTTGTTTTGGCTTAGAAAACATGTGAATTGAACCCCATGAACGGGTGCGCCCCTTGGGAATGGGCAGTCGTTGGGTTCTTTGTTAGCCTGCAGTACATGATACCTGTCTCTGAAAGTTAGCTGAACAGGCAAGGGGCTGTGCTCCCCTGCATGGGTGTCGGGGTTGCAATGATAGCGGGAAGAAATTTACTGTATCGCTGCATTTCAGGTTTTTTGAAGCTGAAATTTAATTCAACCCCATCTTTTTAAGAGTGTTTTTCCTTTCTCAACATAGATGCTTCCTTCACTCCCCTCTCAAAACACCTGCCTTCTCTCCAAAACGGGAGCATTCTGGTCCTCAAAAGAATGTCCTTTGTCTATAAGGTGTAGATGTACTGCCAAGTCTTGTCTGGAGGAGGTTGCTCTTTTGTGTTGTGCCAGGCGTATGTGGAGAGGGTGTTTGGAATGGACGGCTGTCCATTCCAAGGGGCGGACTCATTCGTCTAGTTTAATTTGAATCTTTTAAAACATGGCTTTGTTTTTGGACCACCCTATAAAGCTTTGAACTCAACGCTATTTCTGACATTTTGAATTGAAAAAAAAAGCTTCCCTGATGGGAAGCCAAATGTCTTCTACCTTGGAGACAAAGTCCAGTGGATTGTTTTTTAACGTTTTTGAAATGAGTATGACCTGGATGACTAAAAATGTTCAAGAGCAACTTTAATGCCAAACATAATGTTTTGCATTGTTGCTTAAAAGTTTGATTTTGGTGTCATCTGACCAGAGCACCTTTTTTCCACATAACTGCTGTGTCTCCCAGGCGGCTTGTGACAAACTTTAAACAAGACTTTTTATGGATATGTTTAAGAAATGGCTTTTTTCCATAAAGGCTAGAGTCTCCCACCTCGGCTGTAGATCTCTGCAGTTTAGCCGGAGTGATCATGGGCCTCTTGGCTGCACCTCTGTTATGTCTCCACCTTGTTTGAGCTGAAAGATTAGATGGATGGCGGAGTATTTGTACATTTGCATTGGTCAGATACTCCTTCCATTTCAATATTATTGCTTGCACAGTGATCATTAGGATGTTATAAGCTCAGAAAATCTTTTTTTTTCTATCCAGATCCGCCTTTAAACTTCTCCAAAACAGAATCTCGGACCACCCTGGTGTGCTTCACATCCACCATGGCGATTCGATTCAGTATCAATGTTTCAAATTTGAAATAAATCAATGAAAGCTGTAATATCGTTATACATTTTATGCAGCAAATAACAGAAGTAGAAAAGTTGTACTCCACCTATTCCTATTAAAACCTCATTCACTGAAAAATAATAATGCCCCTGTGATATAGATTCTGAAAGGCCTTGCATCAAAAAATACTGCACAAAATCAGTGCAATGAGTGCAATTCATACCTTGGCTCCAGACGTCCCCGCCCCCTCCACTGATGCTCCGCTGCACCTCTCCCAAATTGTAGCTGATCGCAAACGGTGCTGCTGACAGGAGGCTGGCTTGGTTTGTTTTTATGTCCGAAGTTGCGGAAAACAACTCGTGAAGTTTGACCTGCTAGAAGAGCGAGGTGCGTGAGAATGCTGGGACCCTTTTTCCACCTGGATCTCCGCTCTTTTTGGCCCTGATGTTGCTCTGTCGTCAGACTACTCGCCTCCATTTCCTCACCGCCTCGGCCGTATCTAGACCGACAGTATGTAGCACAGACCACGCTTCAATATTGAGCATAAATTGCAGATGTCTGTGTCAAGCTTACTGCAAAACATTGCTGTAAGAGTATAACCAGGAAGCGAGGTAGGAGGGCAAAATAGGTTTAGCGCCACCGCAGCACGGGAGGGAGTATTATGTCCAGGAGCAAATGGATAAAAATAGAGCGGAGGAAAAAAAAAACATGAATCGATACTCTTGCGGACGTATCGATGCATCGGATCGTCGGCTGTTGGATCGATGCATCAATGCAAAACGATTATTATTTACACCCCTAGTGTGCCACTTGTTGAGTCCTCACAAAGAAATACATGTTGTGCCCTTATGTTTGAAGCCTGAAATTCTAAAATGTTGCAAAACTGATGTTTTAGTGGCTTTATTGAACTCCAGCTTGTGCACACAAACACCTTCTTACACTAAAAAGAACAAACAGCATTTTATACCCAACTCAATTCAGATGACATGAAGGAACCATCCATCTTCTTCCGCTTATCCGGGGTCGGGTTGCGGGGGTAGCAGCTTCAGTAGGGAGGCCCAGACATCCCTCTCCCCAACCACTTTGGCCAGCTCCTCTGGGGGAATCCCAAGGCACTCCCAGGCCAGCCGAGAAACATAGTCCCTCCACCGTGGAAGGAACCATGAAATGGGATTATTTTTTAAAAAAGGAGCAAAATTACAACCTCATGCATAAATGGACATTAGTGAAAGAGAGAAAAAATAAAGAGATTCAAATAAAAGATGGAGATATAATATGTTCATTGCAGTCAGCTTTTCCCACCTGGCTTGGTATCAAAGTTCAAGGACCAAGAATCAGAGTTTTTTACTTTGCCGATTTCTTATTTTATATAAAGGACCAATTATATCTTTTACAATCATTAAAAATTTTCTGAGTTGATATCTACATTTTATTTTAGCTGTATTACAAAGTGAGGTTTCTCAGGTTGTCTGTAGAGTCCAGGTGGAAGTTGGAGGTTTATTTGTTAAATATTTGTGTTTACATGTCAGTCTGGGTTGTAATTTCTTTGGGCTTTTAGCTGTGGTAATTGCTGTCATCCTCTATGAAGCAGCCCGCCCTCACCGTCTGTGAACATCCTGTCCTAAAACTGCTCAGCTCGGCCCCTTCCTTCTCACTTCAAACCCTTCCAGAGAAAATTCACACCCAGCCAATTAGAGTCAAACTTCTGTTTGTGCGTATGTCAGAAAACACCCAGTTTATCTGAGATGTAAAACATGCTTTGATATGAAGCATATAAACACAGGCACATTTAGCTTTGATATTTTTATCAGCTGATTACATACAAACATACATACACTACAACATGTAGGACCGTTACGGCAGTGAGGATAAAAAGAAAAGAAAGGTTTTTCCTGAAATGAAACTCCTAAAATTACACACACACACACCTCTGTCCTTCCGTTTTTTTTTTTTTTAATACAGGTTTTATATTGTATAAAGGTTTTATACAGTATAAAACCTCAAACTCAATTATATTCCTGACATTTTGAATTGAAAAAGCTTCCTGGATGGGAAAAAAAATGTCTTCAAACTTAGAAACCAAGTCCAGTGGATTGTTTTTTATTTTTATAGAATAAATACATGTTTTTCCTTTTTTTTAATCCTCTTGGCTCATTTTTACCACAACGTTTCATCTTAGTAGTGTGTTGCTGCAGCTTCCAGTTTAATGTTCAATGAGTACTTCCTTCCTCTGTGTCCGCTCATTGCTCTCCTCTGCCTCTGGGTATTCTGTCTGCGTTTACATGTGTGAGTTTCTATATAGGCCTGACCTTGATTCGTTAGTATGTATTAGCAACAGCATCACATTCCCCTGAGTGGAAACGGGGGGCGGCAATTGAATGCAATTGGTGTTCAGAGCTCGCATGGACTCTAATTAGTATTAAGACTGTGTTAAGGTTGCTTGTCTTTGGAGGAAATGATAACGGGTGGGGGAGGGGGGTTGGTTTGGTCTTTCTCATCTTTAGAAACATAAAAAAAAGAAGTTTATTGTTTACTTTAATGTCCAATGAATTTCCAAGCATTAAAAAGGGCTTCTCAGTGATTTATTTTTGTTTGTTTTACATTTGTACTCTGGAGTAAAAATGTTTCAGGGATATAGAAAGTTTACAAAATCTTCTTTAAAACCTCACACTGGAAATCTTTAAAAGATTTCATAACTCTGAAAATAATTCTGAAATAGTCTTTAAATTGTTTTTGTTTTTTATGGCACTTTTTCTGGGTTCGGTGTTTTTACACCTTCAATTTTCATAAAGCCTGGTTTTACTGCAACATCCAGCAATTTGATAAATTTCCTTACATTTACCCCTCATAGATCAAAAACATTATATAACACTATGGAGACTGAGAAATGTAATAATAGTAATATGTGCTGCAACTAATGATTATTTAGCAAATCAAATAATCTGTCGTTTATTTTTTCTATAATCTATTACCAATCAGATAACCAAAGGTTATGAAGAAGATTTTTTTTAAAGAATTTAAAGCAGGTGAAAACCCTAACCACTTGAGGAGTTCTGGACGGCATATTGACAGACAAAATGTTTTTTTTTTTTTCATCTTAAATGCAAAATTTGTATGTATTTTTTTTACAATGTTGATGGAATTACTGCTTTAATTGGGTAGATCTGTCAGCTAAAGGCATGGTTTAGAGTGTCTATACTCCAGTTAACTATTTATTGATTACTAAATTAGTTGATTATTTCAATAATTGATTAATCTGATTAATTGTTTCAGCCCTAATTGTAATGTTTGGTTTCAGAGTGTAAAATGAAAACCACAACTTTGGACTGGACGGTGGACTCCAGGCTGAACCATCTGACACTACAGTGCATTGTATACATATTGTTTATTTGAGATACCCAACACTCAGTTGCTGATGTAAGCCTGGAAGCTGAGGGGAATAAACTTAGATTAGCTGAAAGAAGCCAAGCAGAGCTGAATTCAGAGATGTGGATCAGCTCAGCAGGAGAATAGGCTAATGGTCTCAGAGACAGAAGAACAAAAAGCTTGGAAACATAGCCGTCTGTAAAGAAACAAAGTACTGAATTCAGTTTTAAAAACCCTTGGTTTCACTTTTCTTTTTTTCTTTTGCTTTAGCCAGAATCTGCACACAGTCTAGCTTGCTTCGTACTACTCTACCTCTGTTATCAAAAACACAAAGGAAAGGCAGAAAATTATGGAGCCATCTCAGATCATTACATCTCGTTAAAAAGAGCCATTTATTTAAGTAATGCAAGGAAAAAGGAAGGGTGATAGTATATAGATTAATTTCTCTCAGTGAAATATTCATGATGAAAGAGACTGGCTGTTCAGACTGCCGTGTCCAAGCACATAGAATGGCAACGGGCATGGAAGAAAAAGTGGTGTAGAAAAAGGTGAATCAGCAGCAGAGTTAAATGCAGCCTTGAAATTGTACCAAAGCTCAGGCTTTTTGGGCTTTATGGACCAGATATAAATGCTGGACAACAATGGATGGGTTTTCCCTAAAACACAGTGAAAAAAGAACTGGATTTTTGCTTAGCTGTCATAAAATATTCTTTTCAAATTAATACATTTTATAGTTCCTTTAAAAATGATGGGCCAAGAAATTAGAAGAGTACGAATGGATAACCATCTCAGTAATGCAGAAGAGCTGAGGGCGCTTCTTAAAACAATCCAGCTGGTCTTCATTTGCCTCTATCAAAAGCCACTGCCTGATTGCCTATGTGTCATGCTGCATTAATGCATTCATTCGTGTAAAACAATCTCTAACTACTGACTGCAGACCCACAATACATTGTGTATAGGAATATTGTTTTTAGCTGGCTATTGTTTCTGCATTTACATTCTTTTTTATTCAATTTTACAGGCAGATTTGTAAATGAGCAGAGGTAGACACTTTGCTTTTTACTGTCTTTAGCTAAAATAAGAGTTTTCATTTTTCATATACGTTACGTTTTTTAGGCTTTAACCTATTCTTATAATGATGCTGGGAATTTTTTTGTAGGATATGAGAGGGCATACATGTATGCTTATTTGTTATTATTGCTTTTGAGGAGATGGAGAGCCTTTCTACATCTGATCCAGATGTACCTACCATTCATTAGATAGATTTTCTTCTCAGTTAATTCACCCAAAAATTATTCTCCCTTTTTTTTTTCCTTAAAGTGAGGAGAGCCCATGAAGTAAAAGAGAAGATCTTAAATAGATCTGGAGGAGTAAGGTTGGAGTCCTTGTTAGGTTCAGATATTAGGTTAGGGAGGATAAGAAACTTAATGAGAAATCTGAACTGTGCATCAGTTTGACGTCACTGTGACATTGTAGATGCCAGGTCCATTTTCATTGCAACCATTCAGAGCGTCCTGCTGTCCTTAACTCCTGATAGGTTTTTGATTTGCGTTATTATCCTAAAAATATTATGCTTACATTGTGTTTTGGTCAGCAGACTATGAATTAAAGCATCTTACCATATCAGGATATTCTGTCTGCCCATTCAGGGAGGCTTTCTTGCTTGTTTTTGTCTTGTTCTTCTTAGATCCTGAAGGGAAGAGTTGTTATTGGAGCGTACTCTTCAGGAATGTCCAGAGGTTTATCCGCTTCTCTCTCTGTGATCTTATGTATGAGCTCTATATCTGCTTTCTCTCTCTTATTCTTCAGAGACTAGGAAAACAAAACCAAAAAAACTATTTCCATATGCTGCTTCATCAGCCATCTTGCGACTTGAAACTTCTGCCAC
>NW_015150520.1:707573-719933 GCF_000732505.1 Cyprinodon variegatus | reverse complement strand
CAGGAATCAAACCCAGAACCTTCTTGCTGCAAGGCAGCAGTGCTACCCACTGTTCCACTCAGCAGCCCCTTTTAATCAAAATATTACCCCCCGCAAAAAAATATGTATAGATATATATATATCTAGATAGATAGATAGATAGAAAAAACAGAGTAATTTTGGTGCCATTCATAATGATTATAAATCATTAAAACTTATGAATTTTGCAGATTGTTAAAAGCTGGATTTTCTAGCACCACCCTGATGATACTGTTAGCAATAATTATACATGAAAACAAAAATAGTGTGAACTGTTCAGTTTGGGAGTCATTATTATGCGCTGCTCGCTATAAGTCTTTCATTGATAAACACAAGACTGTTTTGCTCTTAATATTTAATAATAAATAATGAGTTCATGTTTATCTAGTTTTACCATGTCTTTTAATGTTGATCTTTGTCTTTTAAACACATTATATATACATGGACGTTTTACTCTAAGATTGATTTGTTAATTTTATTATTTCTGTTTCACTCAAATTACAATTTTTTCACAGCGACATAATATTTGTTCATATATTGTATTTATTTACATAACAAAGTTCAACCTATTCTCATTATGAGTGCGTATGAAATCGTACGAAAAGTTATGCACCGTAATTTCGTACGTTTTGGACGTTTTTTTCGTCCTATGTGCATGCGCATCTGACGCACCATTCACGAATATAGAATATAAATTACAATTAGCCCTAACCCTGACCCTGACCCTAACCCTAAGATATAAAACAGCAAGCAACGTAGTTAGAGACATGAATAAGTGATGATTGCACTGTTTTTCCCAGTTTTACGTCCATCCGCGGATCTGCTTTTTTTTCTGTCTGCCAGCGCATGCGCTCTGATGTGGTTTTTTTGAGGAAAAACGTCCAAAACGTACGAAATAGTGTGCATAACTTTTCATACGATTTCATACGCACTGATAATGAGAATATGTTGCAAAGTTCTACTAGTAACTGTGCTTAGATCCAAAAATAAGCTTTCTTGAATATCCTCAAAGTTCTGTTTTCCTTAGGTGCAGTAACCAATCAGTAACCAATAAGGGGGTTTAAGCACTTTTTAAAAAGCGAGAGATAAAAAGCCACTTGTCAGCTGCTGTCAACATTCTGCTGTTTACTTGTTGAAGTAGGTATTTCATTCATAGTGTTTTGTTTCATTATTTAGAGGTATGAATGCAGTTTTTCAAAATAACTCAATCTTTCATATACAGTACCAGGAAAACATTTCAAAGTCTTCTGCACTCAGTTCAGATTCTTTAGAATACAACTCAAAATTGAATAAACCTTTAAAACCTTCTTGGCTTAAGATTAAATAAAATGTTTCAGTAATCAAACCTTGACTAAAACATCCTTCCAAGTTTCTTTGAAACACTAAACACTTTAACACTTCTCACCTTTTAAACTCTCCATTAGGTGTAAGTATAAAAAAGCTAAATTTTTGTACTTCAGATTGCTGTATCCAATATAGTTTCATCTCTCACTCAATTAATTTTGGTGTGGACTGTTTGCTGATGATTGGAATTATTATATATGGTCTATAAATATCTAAATATTATCCACAACATAAACTATTAAAGCGGCATCCACTTTTCAACAGACACAGATTAGGAGTATAAACCCTGGTAGCTCTACTTCAACATAAATTGTATATTTTCATGGATTTATATCGAGATTCTCCGTTTTCAGAGTGATACTACTGTACTTCTACATGTGTCGTGCGGTAGAAAGCCTTCAATGATTTCCAATAACAGGATGTTTCATGTGAGGAGATATTTAATACCTTTTAGTTCAGATTTCATGCCGGAACATGATGTTCATGCTGCGACAGACCAACACAGACATCTAAAGTCTTATCTGGCACAGGCACAAAATTGTATCGATCTTGAGTAACTGTACCATTGGTGATGATGAGTGCGTGTGTGGCTATAAATGTGTGTGTGAGGGTTTTGCCTCTTTGCTTTTGATTTATGGCTCCTGTGTTTTCACGGGCAGCAATTTATCGGAGGAAAAATGAGCGAGGCATTTTGCAGCAACCCCACTTCATTACTCAAACATCTCATCGCTGGCCTCCTGCACGATGGCATCAGCCTGTTAACAGGGAGGGCTTATTGCCATTGTTAGCTGTTAGTGTGTAAGTAAGTGAGCAGTCATTGAGAGCCTAGTTAATCCTACATTACATTCCAGGGTAATAGTTAAAAAGGGCCAGGTTAAGGTGTTTTAACTGAAGCAGGCTGCTCTGTTGTTTTTGTGTTCCTGGAACATCATGAGTTTAATGTGATCTAGTTGGATTGGTTCAGTCTTGCCTTTACATCGCCTTTGACTTAAACTTGATGAGTTTGTTAGACATCAAACATTCATCCTTCTTTTTTTCCTCTTTTTATTTATTCACAGTTCATATAGGATCTCAATATAAGTATTTTCCTTCACAAACACAATCATCTTTTTACTTTCTTTTAAAATAAATAAATGTGCTCTGGTTGGTTTTAAGTCGTGGTCAACCCTGGACTCGTTTTTTGTCATTTCCCATTAAGCTAGGTTTAAAAATGGTAAATGGTAAATGGCCTGTACTTATATAGCGCCTTTTTTCAAGGCAGGAGACTTGACCAAAGCGCTTTACACTACATTCAGTCATTCACCCATTCACACACTCACACACTGATGGTGGCAAGCTACATTGTAGCCACAGCTGCCCTGGGGCTCATTGACAGAAGCAGGGCTGTCGTAAACTGGCGCCACCAGGCCCTCTGACCACCATCAGTGGACAATGCAGGTGAAGTGTCTTGCCCAAGGACACAACGACACTGAACCGTCAATCCTTCGATTTCAGGGCAAACTCCTACATCCAACGCCAATGTCGCCCTACACATGACCCCACTGAGTAGTTCAAGCAGGCTCCATGCCCTGTTCAGGTACACAGCTACTCACCTTCGGAGATTTGTTATTAAATGCAGACTGCTCACACACAGATCTCTGACTACCATGTGGTGAAGCTGGGTTTGAATCCCAGTTTCAATGGAAAGGAAATCCTGCATAAATACTTTGCAAAGTCCGATGAGCAAATCATAATGAGTTGCTGTGGCATCCCTGAATAAAGGAGCAGCTGCAAAAGCAAAGGCAGCAGCTAAAACAGAAGACCGTGGTCAGCATTAGTATAAATGCCTACAACTCCTGTTTAAGCTTGTCTCTTGTTGCTCACAACGGCACAACATCAGCCTTTTGTCACTACTTCACGTCTTACTGACAACATTCCCCAGCATGTGGTGCATTTATACTGACATATATGTGATTTGATTGTTGTATTTGTAAGCCATATAGCTTCCAAAAGGCTTAGCAAGAGCTTATGCTATTATGGAAGCAGCTAATAATAATTCAATTTGCCGGAAAAAGTTTTGTTCAAGTTGACCCTATGTACTATACTTCGAAGTATGCCTTACTATGATAATAAAACGCTTGATATATTTGGACAAAAAAAAATCTAACCTATGTATCTGTTTCTGTAGAAGCATCATTAAATAGTTTTGCTGCTGTTATGTGATTTTATTCAGTAAGAGAGGATAGTGACATTCCTTCGTGAAGACAAGTAAAACAAGAGAGGCAACTCTTTATATTCAAGATGAAGAAGTATGCTGCTGGCAGTATTTGTAGTCTGATTTATTGTCGCTGTTAAACAGCATTCTTGACTTCGTCTTCTATTCAAAGCTTTTATCTGTTTGATGCGTCTCCACCTGAATGTTTGGCAGCTGCTCCTCGGAGAGGCGGTGGATAAAGATGTATCTTTGCCATCATCTGTGTTCCGCAGAGGGATTTGTCAGCTAAGCCAGCCATTTAAGCTCACTTTTACTTACTTTCAGCAAAGCTTTAGTAGTTTGGCAGCCAGAGTTTTTCCACAGTTACTAAGACATTAAGAATCACAAGAGTGTATAAGCAGTTTCAGTTAAATCAGAGAATTGTCTTTTATCCTAGTTACTAAGGGTGCAACATTATAGACAAAGTCCATAAAGAAACAGAAGGGTTGAATTTAGCTGAATGGTGGAGGTCAGTATTCAAGCATTGGTTGACATGATTCGATTGAAGTGATTATGTAAGTGCTTCCTGTCTGTGAACTTCATTACTTGGCAGAAGGCATTTTTCACTGTTTCATTTTCAGTTCTTCTTTAAACAAGTAATTCCTTTTCTGACTGAGTAATTTCGGTGTTGTGAGGAACAAGTTCTGTTTAGTTATAGTATCCTGTTGGTTTGTAAAGTTTCTGTTAAGTTTATACTTGACACACATGGACAAATGAGTTGGAGACATGTTTTGCTCCTCTTCCATAACAGTAAACTAAAAACTGGTGATTATAAAATGATTATTAAACAGAAAATTATCTAAATCCATCTTTGCACGCTGCAAAGTAATTATTAATGATCATCGACGTCATCTACTTCAACAATTTTTAGGAGACTTTTCTGACAACAAAGGACCCTCCATCCCCCTTAAGATTGGGCTTAAGGTGTTTTTTCTCAAAGAAATCTGACTAAACGTTGTATAAAACCCCAAGGCTCAGTAGCTTTTATCAAACACACGTTTTTGATGTTGTGACAGGAAGGCTTTTCCAAAAATGGCTTAGCATCTTTAGACAAGTTTCACCTGCCATTTTTGCTGATTTCTGCTAAGAACGTCTTCTTAAACTTCTTAAAGTGTCTACTCAGTTGATTGCTGGAGGGAGAGTTCCAGAATTAACAGTTTATAGTTTAAGTTGAGGCCGAAGACAGTAACCCTATACTGGGTCAAATAAAGTACGCATCTGCATGAGGTTTCCATTGCCACATGTAAAGTTTGGTAAAAATAGCGGGGGACCTGGTTATTACAGAATGAGGGAAAAAAATCGGATCCACCTCCTTTTCTTTTAGTGTAAAACTCAGCCATACTGTTGTTGAGCTTAATCGGCCTTGTTGGCTGACGCCTCTGAA
Organism: Cyprinodon variegatus; assembly: GCF_000732505.1. Lineage (NCBI taxonomy): Eukaryota > Metazoa > Chordata > Actinopteri > Cyprinodontiformes > Cyprinodontidae > Cyprinodon > Cyprinodon variegatus. Next base: position 714,954 of record NW_015150520.1, on the reverse strand, counting down.
TCATGTACCTGTGGTACCTTGTTACATGTGGTGCCTTCTCTCTGTGTCTTTGTGTATCTACAAGAATGAGAAAGAGCACTATGAATGAACAAAGGAGTGTTTTATTTATTTCAAAATCGCATTTGGATGTTAAGGTGGACTTTGCGGTTATGCGGTTGCAAGACTGCATGACTGGCTGGGTCCAGCTGGATAGCTACAGCCCGTGGTCTCCATCCCTCATCCTCCTAAACTTCCACCCCACCATTATAGCAGGAATCATTCAAACACTTGCTTTATTACGCATCTGTCTTCATATACTTTACATACCACATGTGAGTATCAGCACACAGCCAACTCTCTCCCTATGTAAGTGTTGACAAGCTTCCAACTCTGCAAAAATGACCTAGAAATAAGTCAACATTTCTTAAGTTAAATGCGTTTACCCTTAATTTGAGTAGGTAAATAAAAACATTTGCCAACTGAATGAGTATCTTAACTCAAAATAAGAAAATAAAAAAGGTTAATTAGATAATATGCATTGGAATTATAACAATACAATTGTTTTTACTTAAATATAAATTGTCCTATTCCATTGGCAAAGTGTCTCACCTCCTCAATTCATGAATAAATGCACTTATTTTAAGAAAAACATAATTAGATACTTTAGAATACTTAAATTTAGATTTTTTTTTCAGTGAAGCTTTCCAAATTAATCTGACATCCTTCCCAGTTATTTTCATAGCAGAGTAGGAAATCGATAAACTTCCTACTTTTATGAGAAATAAATGAGAGTTGCTCTCCAATGTAAATAAACGTTGACCTTTTTCAACCACAAATAATGATCAGAAATAGCTTGGTGGTGAAATTAAGCCTATAATACCCATGAAACTGGTCTATTGTTGTTTTGAAAGCTGGTGACCACAAGCTATCAAATTGGCTTTCTATCCAATTAGAAGTTCATAGAACCTCAGATATACTGTGGATTGTTATCGTTTACCTCATTGCCACATGCTGGCCTTTATGCTGGTCTTCTGAGATTTTTTTATTTGTTTGGCAAAAAAATAGTCTTTTCTAACAGTATATTGTGAAATCCAAATTAAAAATAACTTTATTGATAAATTTAACAGATACATTTATTTAAGGTTTTATTTCAATACTCTCTTATAATGTTTTAGACAAAATGCAAGAGGTCAAAAAACTTGAGTCATTAAATAGCTTCTATTACCCTTTTTTAAATGCATTTTCCACATTATTAGATTATTCAGTCTTTTTGTGCTGTGGTCACATTCTAATTTATGTAGGATTAGTATCTAAGAGATTATTAAAGAAAAACGCACCATGCACCGCACCATGTACTGTGCTCTTGAGATATAAAACATTCAGAAGTGGCATTGTTTAGATTTCCCCCTTTCACTCTAGATCTGTATTTGACAGAAGACAAAAAAAAAGGAAAGTTGTCAAAGCTCAATGCTGAAAGGTGTATGCTCATATCTGCAAGAGATAATGTAATGCTCATCGGTAAACATGAAGTTCAAGTCAAAAATCTGTTTATTGATAAAGCAGAAAGATTGGTTGAGGACATTTTTACTGCGTAAACAAAGAGCTGTCACAATTAGTTTAAAGGCAGAAGTAAATTTAAGTTTAAATTGCTTTTACATCCATCAACGACAGCAGCCCTCAACACTTTCATCTTACAGGTCAAATCCACTGGATGTTCACCAGATTATTAGATGTCTAGATATCTGTATACAATGAGCTCTTGGAGAAGTTTTTAGATGGCGTCCTTTAGAAAGAGAAATGGGCTAGCTTTTCTTTAGCTCACTGGTGTTTGTATGCGTGATTGAATGAGTCACAGCAGTGAGCCGTGTCTGGCATTTGACCATCTGCTAAGCTGTGTTGATAAAGAACACCTTCCATAAGATGTTGCCTGAGCCAGTCTGGCTTCCAGAAAATAGACCCAAACAAATACCACAGAAATGTCACCGGGAACGTAGATGAAACTCCTGATTACAAACACACAAAACTTGCTCACAGAAATGGACATGCACATGGCCCAACACACAGATGAGCCTTTTGGTAGAGCCAGCATGTATTTATTTGCATAGCCTCCTTTTAATTGTTTTCTCTTGTCTCTCGTCTGTCTTTTTATTGTCTCAGTGTGATAGATTACTGAAAGCATCCTAATATTATAGCTCTAATTACCCAATTACAAAGCTGCCTCCCCCCTTAAGTTTCATGCTCTTTACAGTAGATTACATCAAGCTCATTGTAATAACTTGCACAATGAGAAACCCTAATCAGTAACAAATAACAGCCTGTGGCAGAGAAATAAACAAGAGCTTTGTGGTTTAATCAATGTTTTATATTTTCATTTAACTATGTCATTATTAAAAGACATGAAGCTACCTCATAAAGATCTGTAGGCTATTTTCTTTCTTACATTGGGCTTAATATTATGACTATGGGCAGAATATCTTTCACAAACTTGAAAGACTATTTAAGGCCTTAAGTTTGGAGGCTAATATTTTTTTTTGTTTTATTTTTTATGCCTTAACTCGTTTTTCAAAGAGAATAAGAGAATAAAAGCAATAACAAAATGCACACAAACAAAATCACCTGAAAGGTATTTTCCAAAACTTCTGTCCGACATTTCTTCATCGTTCTGCAAAGCAAAGTATTGAGAGGTGGAATATCTTGGCTAGCCAAAGCGTTAACTGATGATGGAGGGTTTACTCTGGGTTAAGATTTCCTTTACATTCAGGGAAATTCAATATCTCATATAGAGAATGTTAAAGCAACACTACATAACGTTTGACCCGTGTTTGCTTTGTTTGAAATATACTATATAATTACATATTTTTCTTGGGTCAATGTTCAGCACTTGGCTTATATTAATGAACAGTGTGGGCTGCCCTTCTCAAAAACTCACTGATGTGACTTTACAGAGTCAGATCCATCGCTGAATGGGTCAGGTGACATAGAACTTTGCTTTATGGCTAGTCTCAAACAATTGGATTAAGAGTTATTTATTTTGAAGGAACAGTTTTTTTGAGTCTGTTGGTTACTGCTCATTATTCAATTTTCTTTAGGGAGCAATTTTAGAACCTAAACAGTTATTTTTATACATTAGAGATATAAATGCAACATGTCCAAAATATTGAAACTGGCTCTGTTTGCTGATGAAATGTTTTCTGCTCTGGACATGATTTCAGAAAATGTTTCCATAAAAAGGCAAAAGGCCCTGATCTTAAAAAGGTTTGCATGTAGAAAACCACATGAAAACTTAATTGTATCCACAGAGCAGAGTAGGTGGTAGCTCCTATTCCATGGCATAGATTTTTTTTCTTCTTTTTTCTGTACAATAGATCTCAATTCAGCAGCACATGCAAGTTGGTCATTTAAGTAGGGGTTACCAAAACCTGTCTTAACTGTTGCATCTGCAATCTTTGTAGGTCGCTCGCAATAAGCGCACTTAGTGCCCACACAATTTAGTGCTTTTTATTTGGATTTTCTAAAGATCGGTAACATAAAATTAAAATAAAATTAGCGAAAATAAAATTTGCTTTCTTTAATTTTATCCTTGCAAAGATTTATATAAATGCAGAGGACGTCTCAATGCTCTGTGAAAACAGATTCCTTAGGTAAAAATATAAAAATGATGGACTTTGCTAAAGGAAAGTTATATTAAATGAATTCTTGTAAAAGATGAAGATGCTTTATTTGATTATAAATTGCTTCATATTCTTCAGTCCCCAGGTCGGTCTTCAGAGGCTGTTGTAATGACGTCAATAACTGCATGCAAATATATAAATTCAAACAGTTTAATAGTTAGATTCTATTTATTGGGTTAACAGGTGAAAATGATTAGTTTCCCTATGCTTTGTGGTCAAAGATTTGGCATTATCTGGGATAATTAAAGGTAAGCCTAAGGAGTTTGATGATGATGCATAATCATTGTCCCTTTGGGTAGATAGTAGTTTTGGTTCACAACTAAAAGGCTTTTGATTCTTCATTAAACTTTGGTATACTTAGAACTTACAGTACTTTATACCTAGATTGCATAACGTGCTGAAAATGAAATACATTATTTACCTGAACGACTAGACTCTGTAAAAAGTTTTTCTAATGTTTTCATATTCTTGTTAAAAGCAGTGGATATTTATTCTAATTCTATTCAATACCATTTCAAGTAATTAATACTTAAAAAAAAATTATTGTTCAAAACCACTTTTGAAATAAAATAAAATTAAAATAGAATAATTCAACTTCCTTGCCTCAAGATGAAAATTTAAATGCCTCCTCGATTTGTTCGATATTTGTATTTCTTTTTTTTTGTGGTTGTCTATTCTGAACGACTTATTTTTCTTTTAGGATATTCTACGTTTCCCACGACTCACAAGATTTAAAGATCTTCAGCTACATTGCCAGAGATGGACAGAGCAATGTTTTCCGTTGTAATGTCTTCAAGTCCAAGAAGAAGGTGAGGCACACGTTTTATTTATTTTGGCAAAGAAAAGGGTTTAAAATGTGAACCTTATTTTACATAAAGTAATGCAGGAGGTTTTTTTTATGATATAGATTTATTTACACTGTACAATTTTATTAGTCTTAAGACTACTCAATGACACCCTGTGCTACATGGATTTAATAATCTCTGGTACAATGTAAAGTTCTAAGCATGCACCATGTAAAGTCACTGTTTACCTCCAAATCACTTGTGACTTTGGACAATATTACAACATCCAACTGCCATGCACGTGGGCATTGTCAGTTTAAATATAGCTCTTGTGAATTTTAATGGTGAAATCCTCTCGAAATTCTAAGTAATTGTCGTTGATTACAGATGAGTCTAGTAGTTCCCATTGATTTTGCGTGTAGAGCGGGGAGAATGGCACTAGGCTTACCGCACCGTGACGTCACTGCAGGAAGATGGCAGGAGTGAGATGTTACTATATTTGGGCAAAAATGGCTGGTCCCGTACTCAGTGATTGCGATGAAAATGACTATTTCTAATTGTTTACTGATTAACGCTAAATTCATTAAATCATTGCGAATGCATTAGTTTTAGGTATAGATAATGATCCATTGATTATTCCTTGCTGACCAGACTTTAAAGGAGCTAGTATTTTATAGTTGTGGGGGTTTCCTTTTACTTAAACAGAAGCAATAGCAATGTATTCTTATATGAATTTAAATGGCTAATAACGCCTAAACATACATTTACTTACAGTTCTCTTCCTTGTGAAGAAAAAACAAGAATTCTAAGATACTGAAATTCACCTGAATGGTCTTAGATATTGAATGGAAAATTTGAAGATATCGTCTATTTTTAAAATATCGATCAGTCTCCATGTTTGTTGAGAAAACCTGGCAGTTTTGGTCCCTGGAGAGAACACCTGCATGTATAATGTAAACCTTTACATCACTCAGTTGATATTTCTCTGTTTTGTGAAAGAATTTGGTTTTCAGTGATCTTTCTTATATTCAGCTTGGTTCCATGATGATATACAAAATTAGATAGTGATTGCTATTAATATTTCCATGGTCTGTAATTGCAATAGTGTTGAAAGCTATTATTCTCTCTGTCAAATTTTGACTGACCATACAAAGATTTTTTTTCTTCTTGATCGGGGTATGAATCTGTCCTTCCTGGTGTCTTAAGTCGTTGTTTTTAACTTTTTTCTGTTGAATAATGACACTGAAAAAAAAAATAAAAACTAACAAGCAAAAGTTCTGTGGTCTGTGACAAAATCAGACAATCCTTTTCCAGTTTTCCACTTCTGCAGCCGATTCGATGGACTTGTCAGTTAAATCCAGAGGTTAGCTGGGTGAAGCATACACTGCCTCATTATCTCCTCTATACAGACTGACATTGACCCATAAGCACACACACAAACTTACAGACTCACATTCTGAGCAGAAGACCAAATGGAAAGTGTCACATACCAAAAGCCTCCAGTGAAGCCAGGATTTTGAGGACATTGTGCTGAAACACTGTCTATGTGACGTTTGCAACAGATTACACTCATTTTAACTTTGACGAGTTTCACCAAATGTTTTTTCTTTAGATTGTTGATTCTAATAATTGTATTCTGTGATGGACTGGCACAATATGTCTGGTGTATCCCGCCTCTCACTCTATTAGTACGAAGCTGCTATTGGCAATCGATGCATGACCAGATTCAGTATTAATTGTGAACATTTCTAAAAGTTGTTAAATGACAGCTTGAAATAATCCTCTATAGTTCTGCAGTAAAAAAACGTGCAAGTGGGAATGGGGCTGTATGAAATTGTGTTGGTATGATAATCTTAATCAAAAACTTTAAGGTTTCACCACATCAAAGTATTTTGATTACAGCTCTAAATTGTATTTTTTTAAATGTCTGAATTAAAAGAAGGAAAAATGAACAAAGTGCTTGCTGAATTCTTCAGCTTGATGTCTATAATTATAGTTAACTTTAGTTATTGGTGAAAGCTGTATTGTAGACCACTTTTTGAGGCAACAGAAATATGAATGATTGTACACAAGGTGCATAGCCATGGAGGGATTTTGTACTTTACTTAAAACAAATCAAACAGACAATGCAACAACTCCAAAGTGCTCTGGTTAACAACTTAATACCAGCACACTCACCAAGCTGCATTTGTTTCATGAATACCAAACGCTAAATGTAGATTGTTCATTTCAATACAGCATAAAGGTTACCTTGATTTTGGTTAATAGAGCTTGATGGAGATGAAACCACAAAAATTGGGATAAAATTGGCTAAATGTAGACCAAGTTTGTCTAGACACTACATAAAATGGAACAATATCTGAAGTTCATTGTTTGAGAACAGCAGCAAAAGGTGTTACTGTTGGTGTTCTAAATTCTGCATAACAACAGTTTTATGTGATTCATGCTGATTGGTTCTTTTGGAAAAAACTGCCTCCTCCGGCTGAACTTCACCAACAAAGCAAGCAAACTGCTAATGGAACTTAAAGAGGAATCATGTGATTTGGTTAAAAGAGGCTAAGGCTCGTATATTAACCTGCATGACTCCAAGTAGGTCTGGAATGAAACATAACTAATATTTTCCACTGAAAGCCCCAAGATTTAAAGCCCTAGGATTTGTATTACTCTGGTAATCGGAGTCCTGGGTAGGTCATCAGCATGATTTTACATTACGCTGGGCATCCTGTGACAGTTCGCCTAAGAGAAACTGCACTACACCTTCAGTTCAGCGGGTGGCAGTAATTAGAACATGCAAGTTCCTCTCCCTTTACCTCCAGTGGTTACCAGCTGTAATTAAACCCTTAAAAAGTTTGGCAACATCTGACCAGAGTTGCTTTTTAACTGCAGTATTAAGCTTTCTTCTTCAAAATGTTATTTATTACACTTAATGTCCATATAAACATATAT
>NW_015150520.1:653895-706254 GCF_000732505.1 Cyprinodon variegatus | reverse complement strand
GTGTATATATATATATATATATATATATATATATATATATATATATATATATATATATATCGAATAGAAACTCTACACAGTGAATTCAACAATGGAAGGATCCCCACATAATAACAGATCGCATTTAACTCGTGATCTCTCTTGCAGTCCCATCAGTATAGACTTGTGAAAAATGTGCATTGTACTGTACATACATATAGATGGTCACACTTTGCTAAATGAGGTTAACCTGAAAAGCCAGTCTACAGAGAATGTATATTTCCTTTTTTTCTACAAGGAAAAGTGATCCATTAAATTATTACTTTATAACTCCAAATGTTTTTTCTTTAAAAAGTGGCAACTCTTAGCTTTCTCACTGTTACTGAAAAGTCATTCTTCAGAGACAAAATCTTAATTTTTGCAACTCAAATGAATGCCTTATATCTAATAATCTACTTAAAAAGATTAAGGTAATCTCTATGGCTACGGGCTGGGTTTGCTCTAACTGTGTGTTTATAAGAAAAGTTTTGTTTTTGTTCATACCAACTTACAACGCTAAAAGTGTGTTTAGGAATCTTTAAAACATGGTAAAATTGGAATTAGATTTTTTTTTTTTCAATAAAGCTCCTAAATAAAACAACAAAAGGAAGTTAGTCACTCTTGGACATACAGTACAGTGCTGTTTTTTTTTTGGGAGGATAATTGTGTTTGAAATTTAATTCTTAAAAATGTATTTCCTTGTATCAGATCTAAAAAGGTAGCTTTGATTCAAACCATAATAGTTTAATCTAGGCTATTAATTTTAACACTTTTACCAGACCTGTGAGAAATTCCTTCTCCCATTCCACCCAATGCTCTTTCATTTATCCCTAATCATCTCTCATTAACAGTTTAATAGAATGTAATGAATAGCCTAGCCTCTATTACTCAGGAGTAAAGTGCTGGTGATAAAGAGGTAAAGTGCTCATTCAAATACTCAGTACCTCTATTGCTGAAATGTCACCTGTGTATGTGTGATTGTGAACTGTGGTGCATTCCTTTTCTGAAGAGGGTGTTTAGGCTTTGAAGAGATTTAAAGGTAGCATTCTGTAAGAACGAGAGGTCAGGGCAGAGTTTCTCTGTCTGGGTGATGGGACTAAATATCAGCAGTTATTAACAGTGAACTTTCTCATATTTCGACACGCCTTTAGTTTATGAAGTTAAAGATGTCAAACAGTGATCCCTGTTAGCTTTTTATCATTTATGGCACTTCGCAGTTCAAATAAAAAAGAATCAAAGCAAATTAAGTCTTCATCTTTTTTTATTTAACATGCCACTGCTTTTGCATTCCTACAGAAGAATACTTTCCTGTCTGATATTTTACTTGATAATGTATATCTTACTAGGAAACATGGAATGCATTGCTATTCACATTGGTTCAGCAACCTTAGTAGCAGCCATGAAATCACTCAACTTTCAGCAGCAATTGAGGAGTAATACATAAGATAAAGGCCTGAGGTTGACCGATTGGTTGCTTCGAACTGCTCTTGCATCCTATAAGTGAAAACAACACAGAACAAGAGCAGCTTGATGAGGTAATGGCTCAGTACCATTCATTTATGTTGTTAACATCATTAATATACATTTTGTATTCCATTGGCTGTATAGACAAATCTTTATTCTAGATACAAAACAATCTTGTTTTCAAGGGACAATAACTTTTCAATAACTCCTAACAACCTTACTTGTAGCCTGAGTGGCTAAGTATCCACAATAGTAATTTAACACAAGCACACAAATAGAATTACTGCAGACATCCCCTAAGAAAAGACTGTTTGTGAAGCACATTATCCATCTTATAAATACCACCAGCCTATCAAAACAGCCAAGGACACAAACGTTAGCTGCAGTGTTAATGTTTAAAATGAATTTTAGCTCTTAGCTATAAAGCTTTGTAACATTGGTATCGATCCACTCTTTAATGGAAGGTGTTTGGGGAGCCTGCTTTGTTTGCACCAATGTTTTGGAGGCCATCCTCTTTTATATGCTCAGCACACAGATGCAAAACCTCAGGAAATGTTGCAGGTAGATTTCCATCAAAAGTAGAACCCACCCACTAAGTCTCCAGAGGCTCAAATGAAGGTGTTAAAATTATTTTTTTCCTGTTGTTGTAGCCATTAACAGAGCAGCTGCCGTGCTTAGCTCTTAGCTTAGCCTTATCTGCTGGTGTAGATTCCCAGTCATCCAGGTCATTTTCATTCCAAAAAAGGTTAAAAACAAAACCACTGGACTTTTTTCCAAGCTTGAAGACATTTTCTTCCCATCACGAAGTCTGGACTAATGTGGAGCTCCAGGCCTTATAGAGTTGCCCAATAAAAGCCTTTTTATAGCTTGGAAAACATGCAAATTGAACTGAAAAAGGTCAACCCTTTGTAATGTGGAGTTGTTACTACTGGATGGGAAGCGAAACATCTTCAATCTTGGGGGGAAAAAGTCCAATGGTTTTGTTTTAACCATTTTTAGTCATGTCTGTTTGATTGCTCTGTTTCAGTGAGCAGAAAGATGGCACCTGCTAAAGGCCATGCTCAGATGAGTGTTTATGTCCCCTTATGTTGTCATAGAGGGCATGATTTACAAACAGACCATTATGAGCACAGATTATAATGTGAATTTTGAACAATACTGGACCTTTAAACACAAAGAAACTCAAAGTCCTTTACACAAAGAATCAATAAAGAGAAGAGTATAAAGAAAAAAAAAAAAAAGAGTCCAGGTTGTTTTGAATATGCTCTTCAAAATCACAGCCCATCAAAGCATCCGTGCATTGTCCTTGAATAAGCCTCCTAACAGTCCCTATCCAGCTACCCCAAGGATAAAACGGGAACACTTCTATTGTTATGGAGCGCAACAAGACAAACCTGAACTGTGTTTATTTAACTTAAACCATTCCAACCATTTTCTCATAGGGGTAGAAATGGGGTGAAAATCTTCCTGACTGGTTCTAAAAGAATCTGGAGTACTCTGATCTTTCACGGTTTAGTGTTTTTTAGGGATTTAGGAGCCTAATAAACCAAAAAAAAAAACATAAGAAACATTACACTCTTAAAGGGGGTGAAACAAAAAACATATATTAACTATTTAGCAACAAGTGTAGCTTGGTTATTCAGTCTCCTCTCAATTTTTTTAAATGAGTAAAAAATATTTGTTATTCTTAATGTGTATTGCAGTTAGCTGGTTATTCCAAGATTAAATCACGGTATTGTAGTTTGTTCTGATATAGTACAAGTAAGATAATAGGAAACCCCAGCCACTCAGCACTTTTATTGATCATCAATTTCTAGGTTAAATGGTCCTTTCTTTTACTCTCAGTTTCTGTCTCCAGCTAATTTGATGTTACCTTTCATAACTGCAGTCTATTTTCTGCAAGGAGCGGCTTGAATGCCACATGAATAAGTCCTTGTTAAGATGGTGAATACATGCTGCGTCTGTTCTATACTGAGTTCCTCTTTTCTTCACAGTACAAAATCAAAAATAATTTTGATCAATGCATGATTGGTGAGCTGGACTAAGATGTAAAATGTCTACGTAGAAACATGTCACTGTGATTCCAGGTTTATTTATCAGTGACCCTCTCTCAGCAGAACCTTTTTTCCTCGCAGTGTTTCAGAGAACATTTGTGCAGTTGGTTAGGATATGGATGGGATTTAAATAGGAAAACTGGAGATGATTTTTCTCTTGTATTTTCAAGTCTGAAATGTACTCCTCAATCCATGCACTTCTTAGGCTTCCATAGCTCAGGGTGACCTGATCACTTTGTTCTTAGATTTGCACTTACAACTGATTAACTATTACTACTGGCTGCAAACATTATATTTCTATTGTTTTTTGTGAAACATTGTCTAACAAGAAATGTTTACAGCTGGAATTTCTTCAACTTATAAAATACGGTCACCCTTCCAAAAGTGAGGAGTGAAATGAAAGTTAGTTTAAGTATGGTGCATCATTTGGCATTTTTATTATTTAAGTTCAAGGAAAGAAAATGATTAATTGGATTTGTTAGGAAATTGGACATTAGATTTTAAGCCATATTGCCCAACCCTATTTCAGGTAGAAATGTAGAAATCCACATAGAAATCAGGTTTATAATACATTGTTTTGAGGATCTTCTGACAGAACTGGTTAAAAAATGTATCTGGGAGTTCAGCCGCTAAGCTTCTCTTATTGAAAAATAAGAATACTTGGAAGCAAAACAAATTTCTTGCTTTTCTTGCTACCTTGAAAACAAAAACAAATGTCTTTGTTCTTGCAGAATATGTAGCAAGCTTCAATGTCTTAAAGAGACATTACGTGTTTTCTAATTATACTGCCATCTGTGGTTAAAATGCAGAACTGCAACACTCTTCTTCTCGTTCTTGTAATTCACTCTCGTACTTGACAAGGTTTTTTGTGTGAGTTGAGCTGGAGGCCGGTCGCTTCTGAATTTCTGGAAAATCCATCTTTAGCATAATGCTTTGATCATTTGCTCGATCGAACCCATTTAACACGGATGCGTTTGATGTCACATCCGCAAAACAGTGTGGGGACATCTAAGCCAAAGTACATTCAGGGAAAATAGGCTACAGGCTTGTACGTAGATGCATCAACGCTGAACTACTGAAGTGTTGATGTGCTAATCAAATGTTGTTTTAGGGTAAAGAATGGTCAAACAAAAAGGCTATATCAAACATATTTTATAGAAAAAACTTACATAACAGCTCTTAAAATTTCATTTAACAGAAGATTAAATTAGTCATGTTGATTAGCAACTGGCTGTTTATTTTGCAATCTTTTTTAAGACTAATTTGACTTAAGCCAGGCATACACTATTCGATTTTCCGCCCGAATTTCTGCCTTATGGTGCGTCCTTATTACAGAGGGTAATAAGGGACAATTAGCCTCTCACGACCTCCTCCCGATAAGGACCTCTCATAGTTCACATATGCAAAAAAGGGAGTTCTTCATTCCCTTTTTTCTAGATTGACGAGTTCGACCTCTCTCAGCGTCGAGTCCGATGTGTAGTATTTGGATGTACAGTGTGAGCAGGTACAGTAGATCGCATCAGGGCTTCGGGCCGCACAGTGTAAGAAATATACATCGTGAGCTGTGAACTTTTAAACTCTGCGGTTTTGTCGTGCATTTTGAGCTGTAGCTTAGTTAAGTTATTAAAAAGTATCGTACAGTGTATGCCCGGGTTTAGAATGGAAAAGAAGAATACATTTGCTCATCATTGATGCAGAAATGCATTGCAAAATCTTTTATCAGTTTATTCCCTTTTCTCTGTTTTCACAGATTTTTTTTCTGGATTGCATTATATTCCCTTATATTCCCTTTCTCATTATGTTTAAACCTAGACTAAGCCTTGGTGGGTTATCCAGAATATATAATGCAATCCCTACCCTTTAGCTCGAGAGAACTCATAGGTGCTAGAATCAATCTTTCTGGCGCCGTTTATAGAGAGGAGGGAGATGGAAAAACATGGATAGAGAAAAGGTACATTTATTCTGTTTAGCTGACAGATGAAAAGCAATAGGTAGAGAGAAGAAGACATGGTGTGATATGCCCAGCATAAAAAACTAGTATACATCTTTTCAGCAGAGAGAAGAAGCTTTCATTTGAGTGAGAAATCACTTAGTGGTTCGGTCAGCTGCCAAAACTGGAGATCAGAGAGAGAGAGAACCGGATTAGGGGAGAAAAAAAATGTAAGAAACAGGAACACTATCTTTATGAAAAATGAACTGACTACCAAAGATAACTGATTCGTAAGCCACTATCCTTCAAGCGTTGACAACACTGAGAACAGTTGCCAACAAGGTGTTTTAGACACCTCAAGGGCAACTCTGAATGTTTAGTTTCCTGCCATCTCTAATGTTAGAAAAAGTACTTTAAAACTGTCAGAAGCTCCTTTGTTTTTGTCAAAGGAAGATGACCAAAGATTTCATAGTCTCTCAAGCTTTGTTAGTAAACCTAATTTTGGAATATTGTATTGATTTTAATTTCAGCTGCTAAGCAGAAATGCTGGAGTTGAAATATGAAGCAGGGGTTACTGTGGCCCTTTATATTTCAAACACTGTTCTTTTGATTTTTTTTATAATGTTTTCTAATAAGAAAACAAGCAGCTTTGTTCAAATTGTATCATTAAAACTATTTATTGCATCCTTTTGTGTCAGCAATGGAGTCAGTCAAGGAAGCATTTTTTATATGAATGATCTCTCCAAGCAGCTAAATCTGTGTAGAACCGGTTGCATGGTTGGTAAATTCCTTTTTTAATCATTTAATGTATGCTGATGACCTTGTGGTTTTTAGTCCAAGTTCAGCTTGTCTTCAGAAGCTGCTTAATGTCTGTTCAGCATATGGCGAACAATTTGATGTTAAATTCCACCCCTCCACATGTATCTTGATTTGTCCAACTAAGTAGGGCAAAAAAAGGAGTATTTTCCACATTTCAAATTGTCTAGGTCTCTATTCAATGTTTCAAATGAAGTAAAATATCTTGGCCATGTGTTGACGGAACGTCTGTTTGATGATGAGGATATGCTCAGGCAAAAATCCTTGTGCACAAGTTTGAATTCTGTTTTGATTAAGTGAAACAGAACTTGTTTAGGTCATATTGTATATCTCTGTAAACTGCACATTTGTGTTTAACTTTAAAAAAGCCAGTCTTCAAAGATTGAAGGTGGCCTATAATGATGCATTAAGACTTTTGTTAAAGAAACTCAGATGGACCAGTGCCAGTGAATTGTTTGTATCTGCTTGCGTCAGCACTTTGGTGGCTGTTTTAAGAAAGCGTATGTTTACATTTATTTGCGTTTAAACAATTCCATTAACAGAATTATCCTACTTTTGACTAATGTTAAACATAGTGTGGTAAAATACTAATTTGTACTATGGAGACATTGGTATGATTGTCTTTTGTATGGCTATTGGGTTGCTTTTTACTGTACTTTTATTTTGTCTTTTTTTTTCTTTTCTATGTAATTTTTCATGTGATTTGGATTCAGAGTCTGTAATAAAATCTATCTATTCATAGAATGTCATGTAATTTCCTGTTATCTACTCATGGTGTGCTGTAGGAAATATAGTTAAGGGGATCCAATGAATCAGCTAATATATAATAAATCCAAAGATTTTGGTTTAATTAAGGCGTCACAATTTCATCTTTTATTCAAAATGATGGATGGAGAAGATAAGTGAAAATATCATATGATATACATGGTTACATTTAAATGTAAATGAGATTTCAATCATGCTCATGCAGAAATATCAAGAAACTCATACATAGTTATTTAAAAATGACTTTGTGAATAAAGTAGAAAAAAAATGGCTAATTCGCTTGGTGCCATTAGTTGCCCAAATGTAAAAGGGGAATTTCTGGGTTTCACTGCTTATTTTTATTTTTATTTTTCTTAAAGACGTAAAATTTTGACCATGTTTATTTGATGATAGAAGTCCCAGTATGTGTTCTAAGTATTAAAAAACTCTAAGTATGCTGAGGGGTAAAATTTAGAAGTGATTGTACAGCATACCTTTCATTCAATCCTATCTGCATAAACACAGTAAGAAACCATAATGCTGAGTTTAAGGCAGAGGGGTGATTGGCTTACAAACAGGCAAACAAAGCCATGATTTATATATTGCAGGTTTGCCACCTCCTGATAGGATGGGATTTTACTCTAATACAGTGTGTAAACACAAAGTTTACCATTTTAAATCTCCCAACACTGTCATTTAGAACACTGGCTGGTTAGTTTAAATCTTCAAATTGCATTTTTTGCAATACAACAACAATCCCTAGTTTCTTTGTATGTTATATCTTTAGCCCTTTTTCTGCCAACTTCACTTACTTTTCTCATGGTGCATCACTTTTATCCTTTGCTCTGACGGGTGGGGGAAGGGCCAGGGGTTCCAGCTGGATATACTTTAACTGGCATTTAAATAATTATAAATAAACTTCACTCTGCGCCTGAAACAACGAAAGCATTTCTAAAAATTAGATTTTTTTCTTTTAGCTGCAGATGCATCCTTTACCACAAATGAAAAGTACAACAAATGCCACAAATATATCATCTGCTGAGAATCATTTAAAAACACTTGGCTTGTGAGATACCTAAGTTCAATGAGTGTTTTTTTAGTTGCAATAAATTATCAATAAATAGGTAACAGAAAAATAGGGTTAAACATAGATGATGGGTTAGTAGATGGTATACGTAAATGAAGGTAAATTCTTAGAAATTGTTTTGGAAAAGCGAAACAAAAGCTATGTAAAATTATTGGAATTTTAAAAAGTAAAAAAAAAAAATCATTTTATAGCTGTCAACACTCATTACACTCACATTATATGACGAATTTGCCTTTGGGTATTTGGCTTACTGTATATAGATATAAGGGAACACCTATAAAACCAACATTAAACCGCTGTTTGTGACTCTAAAGAAAGCTATTAGAATTTTATCCAACATGATACAAGGCATACTAATAAACTGTTTATTTATTCAAATATCTGAAAACTAAGAGAATGGGCTAATTTAAAAATGCAATTTACAGTATTGAGTTTAGGGCTGTTAAGAGATTACTTCCAATCAAATTATAAAAGTTCTTTGTCCTAAATTTAAGTGATAGAATTAAAACGGGGAGGTATTTTTCAGAAGTAAGACTGTGCTACTACCTCAAAGCAAATGTACATTTCAGTGCATGGAGTAAAATTATGTAGGAATTTAGATGAGGTATTTAAATAAATACCCCACCATAAATCAATACAAAAGACTTCATGAGGGGAAAAAAATCCATCTTATACACGGCTGGGGGAATAATGAGCAGAATGATAAATAATTTGTAACTTTATTATGAGTTTGAGGTATTTGGCCATGACGAGTTATTTTTGGAATAAATCTGCAATGAACAGATTACCACAAGATTTTTATTCCTATTAATCATTTTCACTTGTGTATGATAAATATCTGCACATTGTGTTTATGAATTAATGACGAAATTGTTAAATCGAGAAATATGATGGATGGATGGATGGATGGATGGATGGATGGATGGATGGATGGATGGATGGATGGATGGATGGATGGATGGATGGATGGGTCTGCTTTGTTTGTGAATTTGTGATTATGGACGCTCTATGAACCAAATATTTTAGCATACTGTACATGAAAAGCAAACTATTGAGCTTGTAGAAATAGATTACAAGACATTGACAAAGATTACAATACAGTCAACTAAGGATCTGAGTCGATCCTTTTGGCAGAGTCCTCTAAGCAGTTATAAGATGTTATATTAAAGTTTTGTGACAGTATTACATACCTACATTTTCAAACGAATGTTTCATGCAGGCGATCCTGTGCCCCATAATAAAGGGAACAATTTAAAGTACATTTAAGCCGCGGTGGGAAATATTCCTTTATCGTTGACACCAACCTTTTTTCTTTTCCCTAATCGAAAAAGAACAAAGTAAATTAGGAATAAATGAGAAGGTCAAATCTCTTTTTTCTTTCAGAGACTCAGTGAAGCTTTTGCATTTTTATCACAATTAGTTTCACTGCTTTGATTTATCCTTCTGGTTTGCCTCAGGAATCTCAGACATACTGCAGCTTGCACGAGGGTGTAAAAGAAAGTACTCACATCCTGCTGCTCTTAAGCCCCTACTGTTCTTTGGTTGAAGTCTTGATTTTAAGACGAATAGATAAAATAGGTTAAAATCAGTATGAGGCTGTTTTGTCTGTATGATGACAAATGTTTAGTTGTTTGCGGTTTGGTCCCGAGCACTGTGATTCCCACATAGCCAAAGATTAAATGTGTCCCAAAGACAAAACTGTGCTGCATTCAGGTACTTGTTCACCTGCAGCTACAGCTTTGTTTGCGTTGGAGGTCAAAACAACAACTTTGTTATCCTTTCAAACATCAAAACACTTGTTTTCTCCAACCTTCCTCCTTCCTTTCATTGCAGCAATTTATATTCTTGCTATAATGCCTGTGTGGGATTTTCTCTGAGCCTTTTGTCACAACTGTGACACCTACAATGCAGTTAGGAATTAATTTGAATGGTGTGACCTAATGGACTTCAATTTTTAAAATGTTTGCCTGCAAGAAGGACTCAAATGTGCAATGTATAATGTGCAATCACTATTTAATACCCTGTGCAATAACCTTTTTCTTTATATTTGACACCTGTTGCAATAGCTATATAGATATCCACCTATAACCTGTGCAATAACCCTGTATAATAACCCTGCTATAAAAAAAACATTTAAAAAAAAGCTGTCATATTTGGACGCACTGTATATACTGTATATATTCCATGAGGGAACCTGATGACTGTACAGTATATATGGAAACTTGTATTATACTGATAAATCCAAATTATGTATACCCCATGGAGATTAGGTTTAAACAATGTTTTTGTTTTTTCCAACATGTTTCTT
Source organism: Cyprinodon variegatus (assembly GCF_000732505.1). Classification (NCBI taxonomy): domain Eukaryota; kingdom Metazoa; phylum Chordata; class Actinopteri; order Cyprinodontiformes; family Cyprinodontidae; genus Cyprinodon; species Cyprinodon variegatus. Next base: position 695,833 of record NW_015150520.1, on the reverse strand, counting down.
GTGATTGGGAGCAATACCATTTATCAGGAGTGGACTAGACAGAGTCCAACTGATTGTTCAGCAGTTCTAACAATTTGTGAATTCTGGTATATTGTTTGATTTTCTTTTAGTTTAAGTAGGGTACAAATAACAGAGTTTCTTTCTGGATTGGATTAAATGCAAAGCTGATACTCCTTTAAGACGAAGGCAAAGGGTTCACATTTTCAGAGCAGTTTTCTCATATATATATATATATATATATGCAAATAAGGAGGTAAATATGTAAAAAAAAAAAAGAAAAAAAAAGGAGTTAGAAGTTCTTGTATTAGCATACTTTCAGTGTAATATACGTGTATCCTAGCCAGTTTTTGTGCTAAAATGTCTGGGCCCCAGGTTACGTAGCCCAGATGTCAGTCCAAGGCTTAAAATGACAAAAATCAGCATGGTTTCAGCGTAGCAGAGACAAATTAAGCATGTTGTGTGATTTACTTTACTAAATCATGTGGCATCAAAATAGGCAGGTTAGATTATTGAAATTTGAAGCTGTTTTTAAAATCTTCATATTTTTTTGATTACTTGTGTTGGTGCACAAAAGTGCATACATGTGTTTAGGCATGTTTGTGTCTGCCTGTATGTGCCTGTGTGTAGACTAGGTTTCTGTGTAGTTTAAGTAAGTGAGTGCAATTTTGTCATTTTGTGATTTGCTAAATTGTCTAAAGGGTGAGAAGGAGATCTACCTTACAGATACCTGAGAGCAGAGAGGGACAGATAGCCTCTACTCCTGTGGGCCACAGCGGCTCTGTGCAGACAAACACCAGGGACTCCCACAGAGTACCCATAGCCCCAACACAAAGGAAGTCTGGCAGCAAAGCACTAAAGCAATTTGGAAAATAAAAATGCTGGAGAGATAATAACAATAACAATATTAAGAAGAATATTAAAAGAAGACGTCTTCTAGACATCAACATTTTCTATGAAGTAGGAGCAGAGTAATGTGTTCATACCATCATGTGTTCATCCATCTCTGGTTCAAGAAGGTCTCTTTAGTTTCAGAGAATTCTGCAAATAAATTGCCATCTTATTGCGGTCAAACTTTTAAAATCTCTAAGCAAAGTCTTCGAAGCTTGAATCTTTATTGATACCATACTTCAAAAAATTATAACCCACCACGGAAAATAAAGGCTTTTCCTCTCAACTCTTCTCAATAGAAAAATATGTGCAGTGTTAACATAGCAGTGAACCTCTAGATACTTTAACTGCTCCCTATCTGTATCTGCAAGTTTTGTCAATTTTAAAATGACAAAAATCCATTATTTTCACATTGCATTTTTCTACAGTAGTATTAACTCATCTTTGCTCCAAGTACATTTATTTTGAAATGCAGCACCAACCGTGCCGATTTCGATCTGAAAGCACCAGCACAGCGTTCCCTTTAGCCTCCTACGGTGAGCTCAGTGAATGCAACTTCAGCTTTGAAAACCACAAAAGGGGTTCAAGCAAATTGGGTTCCATTCTAGACTAGAAAATATGCCAGACTCCACAGTTAGAGTACTCCAGATTTAGATCATTGTTAATTTATTTAAAATTGTTGGTTTTACAAGTGGATGTTTACTACCTGCATCAGAAAACACTTTTGCATTAAAATTACCCTTATTTTCAATAAAATAAATATATTATGTTTTGAAAATAAGATATGTTTTCCAGGCTTTTATTAACACTAGCAGGACAAATGAGAACTTCATAACCTCCCTATGTTGTAAGTGAGGACGCTGAGATAAGATATCATGTATTTTATTATGTAGTGATGTTTGCAAAAGCATTTTATATTTTCACTTTTGAGTCAGATGTAGAGATGGAGCCAGGTGACTTTAACATAATGCTAAACTTTTGTTCGTTTTTTTTTTTGCATGTACATGCTTTTATTTCTTGTTGCACTTGTTGTATTTTAGCTGATACTGTAATAAATAACATCCATTAGCTGGACGTACAAATGAAATTCTATTTTTTTTTTTACTTCTATACACAACAGGAAATAGAAAGTCTTGATAGCAGATGTGTATCAGCTTGTTCTGTTTTCTTATTTTTTTTATTACAGCTTGTCTTTTTAAAGCAGGGCAACCGGTGAAAATGTGAGAGATAAGCAAACACAACTAAGTCAGTGCATCTGTGGGTAAAAGAACAAATGCTCCAAAACCTGTTGATATTTTAGAGATTAAAAGGTAAACACAAAGAACCTTTCTTTGTGGAATATCAGCTGATAAAATCTGATCCAGTGATACAGAATTCACAAAGGATTTGTTGTGCACAAGGTGATACAAGGGGAATCAAGCATCTGAAGCTGATGAAAAAAGTCCACTTACTGAGTCTAGATTCCTGAAGGCTGTCTAAATATGAAATCACTTGAATAATAAATTGAGCCTTTGAAATGCTATTGTCCCTTCAGTGTGACTTTGGAGCAGTGTAAAGGTCCACATCCATTTTTTCTTGTGGGAAAAGAAAAACTGGATCCTTGATTAGAGGCTAAAACATGGTACCAGATGAAGTAGCAGGTCACTACTGCTAAAGCCACCTTATCTGTCACAATCTAGCTAAGATACTGTGACTCACAGACATGTTATGCTGTAGTATCTTGGGGATCTGTTATGAAAACTTTTTTTTATTGGATTTATGCCTTTGGGGTAGGAAAAGCAGAAGTTGCAGTAAAATATGAGCGTTGTCATAATCAGCTAAATTATTCCATTGTTAACAGATTTATTTACCCCTACAAAATGATTTCATGCCATTTAACAGAAATTAGAACTTGGTCTGTTTCACTTATTACCCTATTTCATTGTTACTTCTTCTGCAATTTCTTTGGATTCTGACTTGACAGGTTAAACCATAATGGGTCAATTACAGAGGTTCAATTACCTTCCATGACACGTTTCATTGCCAGCAGTCTCGACCAGATGAAACATTGAACACACCGGATGAAAAGAAAACTCTATAGTCAGACTTTAATGTAAAATACATTGAAGACACGACCATTTTAGCAACTAAGTCATTAGAAAGTTTCCATTCTTTGGGATTCAGTTGAATTGGCCTAGAATGATCCTTTACCTAACTCTTGGCATTCATGCTAGCCCTGCCGGTACCACCAACTGTGATTTGGTCTTAATTAACTTTCTTTTGTCTGCCTATTGCTTAGTTTGAGTTCCTGCATGCATTGAAGTACATCTTGTGCTTGAAGCATTTTTCTTGTTGTCAGGAATGCAACTTTATTTCTGTTTTTCTTTTCTGTGCCCCACCCAGAGTCAGGCCATGCGAATCGTCCGGACCGTCGGCCAGGCATTCGAGGTTTGTCATAAACTGAGTCTGCAACATACACAGCAAAATGCAGACGAAAAGGCGGACTGCAACGGGGAAAAGAGTGGCAGCAATTCATCTGGTACACACACACATACACCCACACACACACACACAGACATACACCCACAACACATCCACAAATTCACAGATCCTTATGGATCTCTTTTATAGCAAGATACACTTTTCTTTTTTTTTTGTAAAGTTGATCAATATTTAAAAATACTGCTTTCACTTTTTTATGGCCTGTATGGAAAGCAATCTTACTGCTTGCCTGCATAGTGCTTATAAAATAATGAAGTCATATTGAACAAAAGAGCTATAGAGTTCAGGGTCAATGTTGGCAGAGTGCTGAATTTTAATCAAAGTTGTTGAAAGGCTTACATGTGTTTACAGAAGCACCTTGAAGTAAAGTCATGTTAAGAATTAGAAACATGTCATGTTTCTTGGGTTTGTCTCACAAAAATTATAACATGCTGTTGTCTTTTAAAATCTGGTTAAGGTTAAATGATTAAAGAGTAATATCTCTATACTATAACTAAAATATGTAGGTCATATCTACAGCAGTATTTAGAGCATTCTGTTGTTACTTTTTAACCTTGAGGAGGAGACGAGCTGTCTGAGGTCATCAGATCGGTTGTAATATGACCTGGTCAGAAGCTCTGGCACCAGCTAGTCTGTTTATCCATATCATTCATCACTCGCTGATAAAGGTCTGACCCAGAGTGGTCTACTTCAGTATAAAGCGCTTCTGTTTCTATCATGTCTTCTTCTCTTCACCAAAGGCCCGACATTATTATAAATGCTCCCTTTAAAAATAACAAAAGGGATTTTCTTCAGAGGAATTCTCCTATTGTATTCCCTACTGTATTCCCCTTGGATCATTGGATCCTCTCTGTGTTCCAGTTAGAACCTGGAAATCTAGAGGAAAATAAAAACAAGCAGAAGCTGTTTCCTAGAGTGTGCTGAGCAGAATTTCTTCACTTGGTATAACTAATGACATTTGTATTCACATAGAGGTTTTTGGTGATTTTTAGGCTTTGTTTGTCCCCAAAAATACCACACGGAGAATAAAAATTGATATATTTCTATGATGTTTTTGCCATAGTGTTAATATGGATCTGAAATTAAGAGTTTAGTCAATTTCCGTCTGTGTCAGCTATTATGGTGTCTCCTAAACTGTTTTAAAAGGATTATAAAAGTTTCAGCTATGTTGGTAGTGTAAAATAATGTTGCCAGTGTGATGCAGAGTCCATAGTCCAGTTTAGTGTTCAACAGTTTGTAAAACTCTGTTCCTCTTTTAAAGATAAATGTCTGGATTCTGACAAAACAGATGTGATAGCAGCAGTTATGCATATGTCCTCTTTCGCTGCCTTATTTATTTTGGTTCGGCTGTGGGCTTGGCATATCTTGCTTTTGTTAGGCTATATGTCGCGCCTTAAACCATAATACTGCAACATGAATTACCAAACTCTTTTGGGCTGGTCTTGAAGGATTTAAGCTGGAGAGGTACAAAAATGTATTATTGTGTGTTGGTTATACTGCAGAAATTCAGCTTGCAGGCAGGGTTACCCTAGGAAGACATTGAGGTAAGGGTATCCCTTTTGAAGAATATAGAAATATTGTGATCTGTTCCAAAACATGCCCTTCAAGAAGCCCAGAAAATGTAAATACTCTCTACAAGGCAGTACATTTATAAAATTCAGTGTTAATATAGTGTATCAAAGTTTTACTAACAGATTCTGTTTAAAATAGTGATACTTAACACCATGTTGTTGTACTCATGTTCCTGGACTTCTTTCACTACCTAACCGTCTTCAGCTGACATTAAAAAAAAAAAAACTGTATCCTCGATGAGATCCAGAGTTCTCTAAACCTGCACCACAATAAATCTTATGTCTTTAAGTACATAGAAATCTGTGAAGATGAATCCTGAAGACCATGTTAATCTGTTTTGCATTTTTGAAAGGTAGTTGATTGTTTGGATAGGAGGGTTCATAAATCTTTTGGATATTTAAATGGAAGTCGGAGTCACTCAAAATATCTAAACCTGTTTTTATTGACTGTCATCTGATTCAGATATTAAAATGTTAGTGATGTAGCTAATATTACATGAAACATGAGCCCAATGTGTCATTTTAGCCTTTTAGAAAATAGGTCATTATCTGGTCACAGAATCCTTTAGGCACTGCCAGAGGGGTACCTAATCCTGACATGGTGAGGAAGGTGATACTTAATCAATTTTCCAAATGATTTTTGTCAAAGAGATCATTTACAGCAAAATAATCTGCCTGGGCTGACTTCCTCTTATCCACTGCTTAGTTTCTGGGCAGGTTGGGTTTTTCCCGTCGCCCTGCGGCCTACGGCTCAACGTGAGCTCTGAGAGAACGGACATGGAGATTTAGCAGAAGAAAAGTCCACAAACTCTGCTCTTTAACCACAGTCATTCCAGTTATTACAGAGCAGAGCACCAAAGTGTTATCTTCAGAACCCCAAACCAGCCAGAGGCAGACTCACATTTCACATGCTGATGAGCCCAGATCACCCACGCTCTTTGATTGTACAGCCACACAGATGTAAGAAGACCCCACATACATTCAGAACGAACCCTGCTACATACACTCACATTCGCCTACTCAGTGTATGAAATAACACAAGAACTACCGTGCAGAGCCAATGAGCTTATCTGGATGGCGGATTAGAGAATTAAAAAGGGGGAAGGAGCCGAAAAAGAAGAAAATGCATTTTCCAAGGAACCAGCTGAACAAAATGCGATGAAATGTAAAGTTGATTAAAGAAGAGGAGAGGGAATGGAAAACTGGGTTAAGCAGTGGGGAGATGAGAAGAAAGTAGATTCAATTTCATTTTCAGAGGACTTTTTTTTTTCCCAGAAGTAAAACAATACTAGAGACAGAGTCAGTCTAAGACTAAACAATGCAATCTTGGTAAAGTTTTTAATAAAGTACAACACAAGAAATGCTTAATTTTTTCATTAGTATTAATACACATTCATCAAACTGATATAACTGTTTATACAATACTTGACATTTTAATTGTTTCTTTTATTGAACCACATTTTTAACCGAAGTCTTGAGACTCAATAATGAGAAAGAATACAGAAAATATCCATGTTAGAATCAGGAAAAATTATTTTTCACCACTTGATTAGTTGTCAGCGAAAAATAAATGTGCAGTTTTAGCTTTTTATTACTGAATAGTCCATTTTGGTCTTTTTCTCAAATGTATTGACTGTTCTTCAATGCTTTATTGCATTGGTGCTAAATCCAGGTCTTAAGTGCTTGTGTAAAAGAACAGGCTGGGTATTCCCTGGCCAGATCCAGCTCTGTGCCATGACATGGTTCTTGTTCTTAGACCTTAATTTTAGTTTAGGCTACAGCTGCTGGGAAACCCTCCAGGCCTCAAACCTCCAGCTACATTTCTCTAGATATAGAAAAGAAAAGTCCTTACGTTGTATACTCGTCGTTTTAGCGTTAAAAACATCAGTTTTCTATTAAATTTGATGGAAAACGGTTTAGCAAAGAGTTAGATAATTATGAGGAAAAGGCACAGACCTGACTTTTTTATTTATTTTGTCAGTTTATTTAGTGGCAATTAACCAGTGTCTGAAATTACTTTGCAGGACGAATAAATCTGATTTATGTAGAAATATATTGTGAGTTTGGTCAAATGACATTAAAATATTTGATTTCAAATTCAAAGATTTTAGTTTGATTGTAGTTATAAAACAATGCAGTGCATCAAGTAGTTATTGGTTAAAGATATATACCGTAGTCCAACTAACTGGGCTGATTGCATAGATTTACTCACTTTGCACTAATCCATCATGGAAATTCATGTTGGGGCAATTCATAGTTGTTTGCATCGAGCATTTAATGCAACAATCCCTCCTGAAGATGTAGCTTTAAGCATAGAAACTGATTCCAAAGGTGGCCTGCATGTCTGTATTGATTCAAACAATCTTCATACAGACAGATCAACAAGCAAAGTTGTAAAAGTCAAAATAAAAATAGAAAAAAAATGCAGTAACATTTTTTATCCACTTAAAATGCAAAACGTAACGCAGACTTTTCAACCGTCACTATAGGTCGACATTTATTCATATCTGCAAACATGTGTCCTAGAATTCACTAAAGCTCATTAAGACTTCATATGGTTTTAATGAGCCATATGTAAAATAAACAACAGGAAGACAAGTAAATCAATTGATTGATTGATTTATAAATGTGGAGTTTTAAATCTGGTAAAACAATGTGTTTGGTTACATTTCTGATGAACAAATATAATGAACAGTTACCAATGCTTTAGGCATGTTGGCAAGAAACCTACAAGGACACCCAGCAATCAGTAGATGTTTAGAAAAAAAATATGGAAATGCTGCACATATGCAATGTTTGTTGTGACAGCCACAACCTAGAAATTTTAGAGCTACTTATGTTCATTGATAGATGATATTGATAACAGATCTTATACATAGAAACCCTCTAAATTATGGCCAAAGCTTATTACAATATGTTCCTTAATTTCAGTCACTTATTATAATTCCAGTTTCGATATGAATTATTTAAGAAACTCTCTGAAAATCTGCCAAGAAAGCCCCGAGGGGGGGGGGGGACAATTGAAGTATTTCATCATTTTAATTGCAATTATTGTTTAAAAAAAATAAATCCAAACCATTTCTAATTTGAGCTCTAAGTTGAACAAAATACACATTTAAGCAGGTAGTTCTCTCCCTCCTCATATTTCTCCGTCCACTGGTTATTGCATTTTTTACAGTTTCTCTTTTATTGCCTCCTTTTTTATTCTTTAATGTACCGGTATACAAGAAGACAAGCACACATTTCTATAATAACAAGTCTATATAATAAAATAGAAAAAACAACTCATAACTAACTAAGAAAATGCAAGATAAAGACCAGCAGGCAGTTCTTAAACTTTAAGTAGTTAAACCGCTGTTATGCTGTTGGTAGCTTTTAAAAGGAGTTTTTTTTATTTACCTATTTTTTTTATCCTCCTGTTAAGATCTCTGCCCTCCTTTCTCTCTCTCTCTCTGCTACCCTGGCACAGCGAATGTTGACAACACTAGTAATGCATCCTGACGTGACAGCAAAGATCAGCTCAATCAAAACTAAATAAATCACTTTACACAACCCATAATATCACAGGATGGCTCACTTTCTGCTTTCTATTCTATGCCAGCTGTTATTTACATGCTGCAAGCTTCACTCAGCTCTTGAAGAAGCACATTGATATGTTGCTTATAAGCATCACGCCTTCTACACAGTCTACCCCCACTCTTTTTCTAGTTCATCAAGCTCTGAATTTAAAGACGTTTGCTAGGTAGAAGTGGTCCAAAATGGGACATTTAGAAACCTTATAATGGGTGCTCATTTTGTAGCTAAAACTTAGCACACTGGGACTTGGCCTACAGCTGAACGCAGCCTGGCTGCAGCCACAGGCCTCCTTGTCTATGGTGCACAGTAGGTCACTAATGTTGCCAATGTGTTGCCCCTCTTTCTGAATCAGCTGCACCAAGAAGGTCAGTTAGTGACAAATACTAACAGGATGTAATGCATATCAATCAAAATATCAGAAATGTGTTTAAAAATTGTATCAGTTACTGTAAAAAAAAGATTTGTTACAATATATTGTCATATATTGATATTGTCCAGCCCTACTTTAAACTAGACATTGCACTGAAATCTGTATCTGTTAACAAGGTTTGGGGGTTTTTAACTTTTTAAACTTTTTTAACTCCCCCTTTTTAACTTCAAGCTCCTTTATCCTCCTTTTTAGTTGCATAAAAAACATTTAACTTAAATGATTTATTGTATTTGCACAAAAATGAGTATGAGAGACAAATATGAACCTTGTATTAGCGCCTTATACTGTAGTAATAGTTCATAAAATATCAGCAAAAACATATTATCAGTCAGCGAGTTAGCTTTACATAAAAATCTGAAGAAAACCTAGGGTCAATGTGTCAGAGTCAGAGAAGAGAAGGCAACTCTGATAGCGGACTAGAGGTGAGGGTTCAGGAAATGGGAAAAAGACGAGTGTAGCTGGGAGCAGGTTATCAAGAGGATTTTGTGGGAAGTCTGAAGCTCCTTGTCAAATTGTTGGAAATTAGGTTTAAGTAGAGGGGATGACTAGAGCTGTTCTTAAAAGGAAGTAGAGGATCAGTGGGAGAGGAGATGGGAGAAAATGGTGGGAGTTTTTACTGCTGGGGATAGAAATAAAGGAGGATGAGTGAGCTAAATTCATACCCTGTTAGTGTTTCAGCTAATCAAAAAAGCTATTTTGAACTCTTTTTTTGTTTTATTGTTCAGCTGGATTTTTGAAAAACAGGAATTTCAGAAAGAAATATAGTGTTCTTTTTCTTTTTTTCATCTTGTCTAAGAGTTCATATTGTAATTTGAGCTGGTTATCTTTTCTTCATTTTTACAAAATCTTTGATGAAATTAGCAGAATGGTAAATAAAATGTCTGTAATTGTTGAACAATCTACAGAGGTGATGGTTTTATAAGATGTAACTTTAAAAGTAAAAAAAACATGCAACAGTTCCGATTTTGATTTTAAGCCAACATTGAACTAAACAAACTCAGAACAGATGATCTTGTACAATGAAAACCTACAAACAACCCCGAGTCACTGTAATAGGTCTGGGAATGGAAAAAATCTGGTTATTAAGGGAGGTCAAACTTTCCTGGTCAGGGTCATCAAACTCCACTTTGATATGTTAAGAGCTGACATCTTGCAGGTAGAAGATATCAGATTTTATTATTTTTTGTTCTAGCAACTGCTGAGGAAGGGTTCTGCAGATAGATGTCATTGAAAAAGTTGCTTTTAAAGAATTATATTTCTGTTGTGGATAAATACATGGCAACCTCTGAGATAATCTGGTAAAAACAAAACAACAACACTTAAAACATTTGTTTTAATTAACATGCTTACAACCCCATACATCTTTAATAACATTTTTCTAAATATAAATTGGCACTCTATCATTTTAGTCAAATAAAAGATGCTTTTGTGTAAACACTAATAATGTTTCTCACTGGTATTTATGTGTGTCTACCCATGCGTGCTTGTGTGTACACATAATCATGCCTTCATGTATGTATGCAGGCGTGCGTGCTCATCCACCTGTATGTGTGTGTACTTTATTCGGCCCAGCCCGGGAGTTAACAGGCCCAGAAAAGAAGCCAGCGATCGTTGCTGAGGAGACGGACATTGACGCTGAAGATGTGGTGCAGGTGCAGACGGGCGAGGACTTAAACCTTAACAGAGGAGTGACCGATCTTGACGCAACTGCGAAGACAACAGACCTAAATGAATCTGAAAATAAGGTAAGTAGCACCTAAAAAATGTAAAATGATATGAAAGACTGTGTGCTTTGGGGTAAACACACTGTATGCATTGGGGGCCGCATTTTCTATAAAATGGAAATAAAAGATAGATTTTGGGTCGTTCTTCTTTTTTTCTTATTTTAACAAGACCGGTAGGGAATTAAATTTGATTACATTTCCAATAGTTTAGATTAACTGCTCTGGAAGCAAACTCTAGTGACCAATGGTTATCATTTGATTTTAAAATCCTTGACTCTTTTTTGATTATCTGATTTTTTTTTTTTTCTTTTCTGGCTTTTTCTTTCTGTCAGATCACACATCTTAAATAATCAGTTATAAAATTCTTGGATTTCAAGTCCAGTAAATGAGCTGCAGCCTTTACAACAATAACCCTAACAGGTGACGATGCATCTGGAGCTAGACTCTGTTAGCAGCATTGTACTGAAATCATTGTTCAATCATGTCAGGTCAGGCTGACTCTAAACTTTAAAGCTCATAACCAGTCTTCACATTTATTTATTTTTTATTTTTTATATGACCTGTTATAGGAAAATTTCTACTGTCACTTTGACAGATGTGAGACTGAAAACTTGATAGGAACATGTTACTTTAGAAGGCTGCTGTAAGAAACAGCATCCCAGATTGTTGCACACTAGTGGAAATGATCCTTAGTGCAATCAGTCATATAAAGTGAACTAATGGGGCAGAGGCAATTTCCTGAGTAAGAAATTGAAGATGGATTTTGTAAGTCACCTTTTTACTTAGTGCTAGGCTTTTTAAAGTCTTTGTTCATGGTGCAGTGTTTCCACTGTTGTTACGTTGAACTCACCCCCGAGCAAGTTAATATTGCATCCCTTTTAAACTTCTAATCATACCATAAATCACAATAGCTGCTATTTAAAGGTTACCTTTCATGTATAAAATGGCTCTACACATTATGCTTTTATTAAACAAATGGAATTATTTGTTTTTTAACATTACAGCATTGTCATTTCTGCTTCTTCATCTTGTCCTCTTTGAATTACTCCCGGCCAAATGCTGACCCAACACACATACATTTGTAACACAGGAGCAAGAACAAGTGAATACACAACCATACTGGTAGGCACACTTCACAAGATGTCGCAACATCTTGCAATAAAAGATTACATTTTTTTTTTCTTTCATACTCCCCCAGATTTGTGAGGATAACATACAGTAGGAACCATAACCCACCTACAACTATAGGAAATAGCCTAAAGACTGTTTTGTTGCCCCTTACAACATGGTTGGTAGTTGGTAGTTATTGAATTTGGGTTGACAAAGGTTATGCAGCAAAATTTACAACTTTAATTATTAGAAAATAAATTCAGTTCTGAAGTCTGAAGTTACTGCAGGTTTCTTCTGATATTCATAGATCTAGAATTATACATCTGTGCTGGAACATTCTTCCCTGCTAATGGTTGGTTATATTGTCAAAGACAACCTTTTAAACTTATTTTAAACAAAAACTGATGAAGAGGATGCAGTCTCTCTTCCTCGTCATTTCTCCTGCTTTTCATAATAAAACATCCCCATGCCATAATACCACATGATTAGCTTTAAAAGCCTCTTCTTGGAACCTAAAATACCATTTATTGTTTTGGTTGTTTCTCGTCTCACCCTAAGGCTTTTCTCCAGAACTCATACGCTCTGTCCATTCTTGGAGCTGTATATTTCAGCAGTGCTTGAAATTCTTTATTTCTGGCACAAAGGATCTGGCAAGTTTCCTAACCCACATACTAAATTCTTCTACTTAAACCACAAATTAGTTTTCCTTGAAATGCATCACCATTCAAACTAAATAAACAAGCTTTTTAAAAGGCTACAAACAAAATGATAATAACTGACATTAAGACACAGGAATATTTTTTATCAAACCTAAAACTTCAACCAGATTTGAATTATGTGGATAGTATCCCAGGATACTAACCTCTTGAAATAACTAGCTAGTTCTGAAATAAAAAGTAGTTCAGCAGAATCATAAAGTTGTTTATGGCAGAAAAAATACAGGTTTGAGGAAATGGGATATTAATTCAGAAATTAGAGGGGATGCATCTATACATTTAATCCTAAGTATGTAATTTTTGCTTTTTGACAATCCTCAATTTATTCCATAATCTGCAATTCAATGTGCTTGATTTAAAAAAAAAAGATCATTTTCATTTATATGGATTTTTCTAAGGCAGAATTTTTGCCTTGGAAAAGGATTTTTTTTAAAGAAAAAATCTATACCCCAATTTACATAATCTTTTTGTACCAATGATTAGTATTTTTAAAAGCAGATATACCATATGTTGCTTAAGAGTATTTGGTCTCACTAGGCATAGGCCAGTATGAATTCTGATGGTAAGACACATTTAGGCAAAAATATGATTCCAGCTCCATTTTTGAAATGTCTTAATTCAAAACAAAACAAAACAAAGGGTCGAGTTGCATTATAGTGAACCCTATGTTACATCCAACAAATTTTTAAAGTTTTAAAGTAGAATAATTTTTTACATTTCCCACAACACACCCATCAGTTGAATTATTAGCCTTAATCAGTTTCTGATGTAAGGGGAAAGGAACTCTATTCACAGATTCCTACATTGATTGGTGATAAGACATTTTGTGGCTGTAATAAACTACAGTGGATTCCTTTTTTAAACCATCTCTGTGTTTGCGTGTGGCAGGTCTGCAGAAATAGCTCTCACTTTTCAGCAGCTGTCTGCAGTGTGTTGGCATCTGAGCCAAGAAAAGTAATCCAGTGCATATGTTTGTGTTTGTGTGGCCTCATGGTGTAAGAGATTTGATACAGCTCCGTCAGACTGTCTGCTCTCAGGCCTTTGGGAACTCTTCACAAGCATATATTTAAAACTAGGGAAATATGTTAGACACTGTTGGGAGGTTTAAAAGCACAACTGTGTGGTTCAGCTGGCAGAGCAGCATAGTAACTTTGTTTACTCAGTTTGTTTACTACTGTAGTTTAGCAGAGGGGATTTGTGTTTTTGATTAAGGCTAGAGTGGGAGGACAGCAGTGTGTGTCGAATATGTTTCACTATTCTATGCTACTAAGGGCAGGTTCACACTGCTAGAGTTTATGCCAATTTCTGCTCAATATTCTACTTTGCTGGTACTTTTTTAACAGTAGAAGCGCAAACACTTGCCTGATTGTGTCACACCGTTGCGCACTGCACTCCCAATGATCAAAGGTAAACTAACGGAATTCCAAAGGGGCTTTTCTTTCTCTGACATGTACAACACACACACTGGCATGCAGACAAAAAGTCAATCAAAATAAGACCCGCTTGAAACAACCGTTTGATTTTACAATAAATTAAAACAGTGCAAGACCGAACTATTTCAGTAGCATTTGCCTCGTTATCCAAAATTACATCAGAGCTCAAATGAACTTATTTCAGCGTCTGTTTATTTTATTACTTGTGATGTTTACTCATTGATGGGTCCTTGCTATTAAGTTTGCTGCACAAAAAAAGAATGTTGTCAGTTCTGCATTAATTTGCTTCTCCTTTCATTGATCTCAATTAGGGCTCATTTTATCAGTTTAATCGTGATTAATCAATTATTGAAATAATCATCAACTGATTTAGTAATCGATTAAATGTTAAAATGAGTATAGAGACTCTAAAACATTCCTTTAGCTGGTGGAGTGACCCACTTAGAGCAGTAATTATACCAAGATTGTGAAAAAAATACATTAATATTTTGCATTTAAGATAAAAAAATCTTGCTTGTCTGTCAATATGCTCTATCCAGAACTCAAGTGGAATAGTTTTAGTTTCACCTGGTTAAATTTCACAAAGTCTTTTTTTAACATTTTGCTATTGATTATTAATCGATTAATAAAAATATAACCGACAGATTGATTTGCAAAATAATCGGTACTTGCTGACCTAATCTCAAGACTTGTAGATAAAGTCTGTTTAGCTAGCTGCACTTGATGCCAGGATAGCAAGAAGGTTACACACTATTGGTGCTAGGTTCAGGTACCTTTTGCATGATCTTTTTATCACACCAAAAACAAGCGTTCTTTGGTGTCTTCAGCTTGCATTAATAAAAAATAGCCATTATCTGGTCTTATATAAAAATTTGCCCAGTAAGAGATAGAGTTGATTAATAAGTTGATTAAATGATTAATAAGATATGAAAAATAATTTTCCTTCATCCAGTAAGTTTTTCTGCTACTTACCCACACATTTGTTATTTATGTATACCTATGCCTGTACCTCTAAAATAATACATTTTTTGTTTCTATATGTAGCTTAAAGTTGATACCCAACCTCAGTGTGGTGCGGGACTCTAATCTGATCACAGATCCTTCAGTAGTGAGATATCCAGTTTGACAGCTAGATGTTCTGAGTGAGCGGTGTGATGGACCTGTGTGTGGTTGAGAGAACACATACACCAAAACTCCTCTGTCCCTGAATTTTTTTTTCATTGTGTTTTGTGTGTCTTACATTTTGAAAACCACCTGACAATTTTTAAGTCTTGCTTTGTAAGGCCGCACTTTTGTGAAGCATTAGTTGTTTTTCTAAGGCAATAAAATGTATTGATGAAAATACCAAGATGCATAACAAAATTGTTATGCATGTAGAACAGTAATGGCATGCCTTGAATGCCCTAAAGTAGGTCTGTTGATGACATAAAAATGACTTCCCTTGACACACACATCTTGCAGAAATATTGGTAAAGGAAAAGGATAAACTACCTTGCTTAATGCATAAAGGTTCCCAAGGAGAACAATGCCCCTCTGACAGGTTGTAAAAGGACAAAACTGCCTTTTTCTCTTTTTACCAACATGTAATGAGACCCTCCTCCACCCTGAGAAAGGGCAGAAAGAGGTGAGCTAAACAAGCTGATCCCTCCGCCATCTACGCTAATGAACTGTGTGGAACTACGTGAGAAATTCAGGTCAAGTTTGTTCTAATGAATGGCAAACCAAACAGAACATAGTCAAGTGTGAAACACTGGACTGAGTCTGCCAACTCTGTCTGTAAACTCCACCCAGACTGTAAAGTCAAGCCAAGAGTCTATGGTTTACAAAAAGCATGTTTACCCTAAAAATAGGCCAGAAAACTACAACAAACAAGGAAACTTTTAAAGGAATCAATGTTACTCTGCCAGGAAAAGATAGCCTTGGGTTTGGACTGGACTATCTTTATGTATATGTAAAATATAATATACACTTTTAAATCAGTTATTTAATTATGTACATTCTAATGTTATCTATTGAGGGAATTTAGATCAGCATTTTTCATTTTTAACTATTTCTGAGCAGTAATTAGAATACAAAGTCCCAAGCTTAATATCTCACAGAACACCAATGAATCATGATCCAAAAACTGTGGCAAAAACACAACAAATGCATTATTGTCCACTTAAATAGACAGCCTAGGCAAAGAACACATTAATCAGGTTACGAATTAAACACCATTCAGATGATTAAACTGTTATTTCTTTTCTAGAATTTTACTTTACTTACTTTTATGTGTTTTCAAGTCAGTTTTATACTTGTATGCACTTTTATTAAGGCTTGAGGTTGCCCACAGCTTCAGTACCTGTCTTGAGTCCCAGCTCTGCCGCAAAACCAAGCTCTTAAGTTGTTTAACAGTCTTTCAATATCAATAATTCTACCTTTATGGGAGCTTTACATTACTCTCTAGATTAAAAGCAACGTGCCGTGAAATCTCTGAAACAAGCCTTCGACACTGACCTCAGCTATCAGGTCACTGATTGAATCATGAGTCTGTATGTGACATTTTATCTCACCTGAGTATATTCACCATATGTTGGTTTTCAGCTTTTTCTTTCAAAACGTTCTCACCTTGATAGATTAAATGGTAAAAGGTAAGCCATGGCAAGTGAAGGAATGTATCTGTGAATAAGATGTGCGTGTGCTTGCAGGGCTGCTGTGTCTTTGCATTAGCAGCCATTTATATGCATTTTCAGTGGTGAGGAGAGGGATTCGATTCACTGCAGGGGCTCTCTGGAAGCTCATGAAAGGGAAAGCAGTCTGTGAGTGTTAAAGTTCATTCTCTTCCTGTCAGCTTCCATTAGACTGACAAATCCCTCAGTGGCCCACGTTCAGACAGTCCCAGGAGACTTAGAGAGCGCACATCAATCCTAACTTTCACTTTGCGTCCATAGATTGAGTCAAGGTGTTTTATTTTTTTTTCAGTGGGCTCACCTTTAGGCTCAGGAACAGTATTACTGCAAAACAAACTGGAATGTAAAAAGTCAAAGCTTAGCGATGCATTACACATTTCACTTTTTCTGGTATGCAAGACATACTTATTGAATGGCTTAATGAGAAGTGAACACTCTGCAGGCAAAGAGAACCAGCTCATGACACAATATGCCGGCCTGATGTTAAAACAGAAGCTATGATTTTATTTATCCCTGACATGCTAACAAAAATAAAATTTCATGAAGCTCTATCAATCTCTCGACATTACAGCTAAACACAGTGGTAAGGAACTTCCCAATTCCACTTTAGTTTAACCTCTTAAAACCCAGCCAATTTTGGGTAATCCTTGCCTATTTTGCTCATTCAAATGGAAAAGCAAATAATTGAGGAACTGTAAGCCCAAATTCCATGTGTGATACACCATTTGAAAGCTGACACATTCTAGATCATCAGAAGGATGACCTGGTTGAGCTATTCTGCCCCAAACACAGTTTTTATAAGAATAGGTTTTGGAAATTTTTTACAAGCCATTTAATAATAGGCATTCTCCACTACAGATTCACAATAGATACTTACTAATATCAATGTCACTCACGTGTTGCAAAACTCAGTATCTTTAGAATGCTGCAAAATACCATCACATTTTATCACTTTTACCTACATGTGAACATTTGATGTGATAATTTCTCATTCAGCTCACTCTCCAGTGAGATTATATTATTTACTGTATATTAATTTTGTTGAAATAGAAAGAAAGTTCAATCCAACTGGAGGCGACCGGGAGATCATGATTTTACCACACTGTGTGCTGTTCCTCATGGGAAATGCTGTCTCCCTTCAGGCTAAACAATACAGCATTTGTCCATTGTGTGGAGCAAAAATTGACCAAAACATCAAGTTCTTTATAACTGCTTTAACAGTGATTAGATGATTAAGTTCCAGGATACCAGGGACAGAATATCTGATGGCCTTTGTACCAAGCTTTGAATGTATAAATTAAACATTAGAGGTAAAAAGTCCTAAGAGCACAACTTGTGACTTTACTGTATATTATTATTGTATTACTTTACGTGATATAAAATTTGACAATGATTGCAGAAGTATCTTGATTAGTTGGAATTAGGCATAAAGGGGTCATAGAATGCAAAATCGAGTTCACATTGTCATAGATGAATAACGATAGTTCAATGGGTTAAATGAACGTACAGAGAAGTCAAAGCCCCATCGTCACCTTTCTCTACAAATCCCACAATTCTAAACTACCACCATAAAACGGGCGAATTCAAAAGAAGCCTCATGTTGACGTCAATTCAGGGATGTTGCCTTATTGGGTTCTGGCCTGTACTTTTGTCACGCCCCGAAATTGACATACAGACCAGCCCACTGGTTCACTATCGGAAATGCAGTGTTCAAGGCTGCATGGAGAAAGGGGAATATTTTTACAGTCGTCCCAAGGATCCGAAGACTCAACAGGCATGGATTATTTTTGTCTATCAGAAAATTGCTGCAAAGTTTTGATGCTCACAAAAATCCCAGATGATTTTGAAATTTCCCCCCAGACTTTTTTTTTAGGTATCAAAAGTAGGTCATGTCCGGGAAAAAGAGGACGTCTGGTCACCCTACCATATCAAGAATTTAAGGCTTCAGTGAGTGACTGCTTGTTGCTATGATGCTCCTTTGCTCAGCAGCATCACTCGTTGTAAACCAAACAATCAGCGCACAGCTCATCTAAATATTCATGAGCATGCCATAAAAGAAAGAAAACCTGTCGTTTCATTCTGAGGCTTATAACTAGGTTTGCATTAGGGCTCATAGAACAGCAAATATGCCATTTTCAGCCCAACCAATGTTACACATCCTATTCAGAGACCTAAAGGACCAGCACCAAATACCCTATATAATAATTTTATGACCCCCTTAATTAAAAAAAAAGTATCTCCAGTAACTGATTTGTAGGTTAATTTTTATTTTAAAAAAGCACTGTCTAATTGAACTATGGAAATAGAACCAAACCTTGTTATGTGTGTAGCTGAAATAACAGAGTTGATACAAAATTGGTTAATGATAGGAGTGTCTATGCTGATGTGGGATTATTTCACCTCTGCCTTGGTGTCATAGAGATTAAAAGGCTGGTTATACAAACAAAACAAGCCGGTAAGGCACCAAACAGGAGATATGCATAGTGTAGAGTGGATATAGATTGATCAATCAAAGTCCTCCTGTCTGCTACGATGTCTGCGGTCACCTAAAATTTTGGAGAGGTGCAGCAGAGTGTCTGCGAGGGGGCGGGGACGTCTCCGCGTTCACCGCGACCCCTACGCAGATGACCTAGTTTCAAAGTATAAATCAGCCTTAAGGACCAAGTTGTTGCTCAAGGCTTAGGGAACGTTTATGGAATAGCAATGGTTTTCGATCGAAAGCCAATGTTTTCCTTTGATGTAACTGAGAAAGCTGAAGGTAGGTGTGCTTGCATTTAAGGTAAAGCTCTATAACACAAACTATAGAAAGGTTTTTGCCTCTGGCCCACTTTCAGGCAAGTACAAGCTCTGTGATCTATGAGTGCAGCGCTACAGGAAGACAGCCCCCCTACTCACAGCTCTATTTCCCAGTCTTTTCCTCACATCCCATCATTAGTGTTCCTTGATGGATTTAGACCTGACATTGACAAGATTAATGAACAAGATTACCCCTCCAAAGGCTCATAAACCTCTGTGTTTGTCTTGATTTGTTGTTGTACTTGTTGAGAAGTCAGAGGTGTTACATGATAGAACAAATTAATGTCAAGATTTTAATTAATAGCAAATATCTTAGTCTTAATATGATTAATTGTATATTGCTGATAAATTATACAGAATCTTTTCTCCAAGTTGGCTGACCTAGTCATCTCTTTAAACGAACGGAGGCCAAGCAGATGGTCCGGGGCACACCAAGTTTGCTCTGTAAAGATAATGTCTGAGAGTGGGTTTAAAAATGCCTCGATCTCCCCGTCAATGACTGAAAGAGTTGGTTAAGGAGATGTAGATGTTAGCCTCTCAGCTGAGAGTTGGCTGGGCTTAATGAGGACATGAAATAAGATTGGGGAAAAATGCATTTTTGAAATAGTCAGAACCTGCTTGGCTTTAAGAAAATTCATATTGCTGCTTTAGCTTTTAAATAAATAAAACAGAAACCCCAAGTGGAGGAGTTTAAGTATCTCTGGATCTTGTTCACGAATGAGGGAAGAGGGGAGCGGGAGATCGACAGGCGGATTGGTGTAGCGTCTGCCGTGAAGCGGGCGCTGTACCGGTCTGTCATGGTGAATAGAGAGCTGAGTCAAAAAGCGAAGCTCTCGATTTACCGGTCGATCTACGTTCCTACCCTCATCTATGGTCATGAACTCTGGGTCATGACCGAAAGAACAAGATCGCAGATACAAGCTGCCGAAATGGGTTTCCTCCGTAGGGTGGCTGGGCTCTCCCTTAGAGATAGGGTGAGAAGCTCGGTCATCCGGGAGGGACTCGGAGTAGAGCCGCTGCTCCTCCACTTTGAGAGGAGCCAGTTGAGGTGGCTCGGGCATCTGGTTAGGATGCCTCCTGGACGCCTCCCTGGTGAGGTGTTCCGGGTACGTCCCACCGGGGTGAAGACCCAGGACACGCTGGAGAGACTATGTTTCTCGGCTGGCCTGGGAACACCTTGGGGTTCCTCCTGAGGGGCTAGAAGAAGTGGCAGGGGAGAGGGAAGTCTGGGCCTCCCTTCTTAGGCTGCTGCCCCTGCGACCCGACCCCGGATAAGCGGAGGAAGATGGATGGATGGAAAACAGAAACAAAGGCATATGTGTATTCTTTTGGGTTTTTAGGTGCCACTGTCAATCTGGAAGAACTCTCTTGTTTGCACATTTGCACTGCACAAGGTTCTGGAAAAACAGCTTGTAGCTCATTAGCAGGATTTGCCCACGTACACCTCATAAAGGCAGACTGAATTTCAAACATGTTTGATTTTTCTCCAGACCTTATGATTCCTGATCAGGAGGTGGTCATGAGAGGACGATTGCCCCTCGATACCTCCTGTATACTACATCACACAGGCCGCAATATGATGCATAAACCTAACCCTATTCAACACATTTGTGCACAACGGGAGAATAGCCCAAAAAATGTGAAAAATTATACAGGGTTAGAGGGAGTTGTTGAAGGGTCAGGGACACACCTTTAATGTAACGACAGAAGGAACCCTGCAATGGATGGTGATTTCACATATGAATGGAAAAAGGCAAAAGTATTTTGTGATAAGGTTTCCATCATGCCCTCTATATTTGTACTGTAGAGCAGAAACCTATTTAGTTCTTCTTACTCCTAAATTAAAAAAAGAAGCAGAGACTCTCCACAATAGATGCTTTTTTTTTCCTTTTCAGACTTAGACAGAGACTTATCTTTTCAATACCCAAGCAGGTAATAAAAAAGCAGTCCCTTGGCTCTTCAGACTTCAAACCCATAAGGGTTTTATGAAACTGTTCATTGACTCTTTATTAAAGGGAATCAGCATGCTACTAACTTTGTCTTGAAACCCTTTGAATTACTAGACTTAATCTCTTGCTGAGTGGGAGCGCATGTCTGTGTTTAGGGGTTTTAGTTCTGTCTGTAGACATGTAAAGTTCTTATAGAGCTATAGTCTGCCCACTGCCAAGGACTCATTTTGGTGAAAATACTGTTATTGTACTGAACCTACCCTTTTTGTTTTTGTTATGTTGTAACTTAATAATAATAAAATAAAGCTTTAGCTTAAACAGAAATAAGTCTGTTCTATATTTTACATATTACGGTAAGTTTTTATTTATGGTTTCTCACCTTTAGATTTATATTACTGACTCTTCTAACTGTGTCCTAGATGCTGTTTTCTGATTCACTTAAATTTGCTTACTGACATTTGAGATTATCTTCAGCTTTTTTTTTCAGGTGCTATGATGCTTAAGTTGCATTTTTTATTTGGGTTTCCAGTGTCAAGAATCTAGAGAGATATTGAATGAAAATGTGATAAAATGCATCCTTTGTTATCCTGAACGACCGCGAAATAACTTAATAAAAATCACCTGTAAATAAGTACAAGATTTTAAAGGTAACAAGAAGGCTGTTTTGTAAATAGAAAAATCCTTAAGGGGCTGAAGAAAAGCTGATATTACCTGTGCAGCTTTAAGGCATGATACTGTGTGGATTTTCAGAAAACGACCACCTGTTGCTTCTCTAGAGATTGAAATTGGAAAGGAAATGAGAAGGCTTCTCAGAAAATCCCTGCCCTGCTATCTGCCTTTTTTTTTTCTTTCTTTTTTTTTTTTTTTTTTTGTCCACATCAGAGTAAGTCTCTCTTGCCTGATAAGAAAAACATTTGTTTGATTGACCAGCACACCTATAATGAGAATCAGTATTATATGAATTTGAATTGAATAGTAAAGCAACTTTATTCTGATTACATATAAAATGTGTTCATCCAATAGAATATCTGTTTTCATTTGGTAATGAAGAATTAAATCTCCTTATAAAATAACATTTTCACTGACTTTGTTCACGTCACTAAAATGAGTTCCTGCAAACATTGAAGTATATTTAGTTTGGTTATAGCAATAACCTTCTCAGTATGTGGAATTTATTCAAGGCAATGAGGGTCAGGCTTTTCATCAGACCTGACCATTATGCTTAAAGAGGTTAGTCATCACAAATCACAGTGGTAGAAAGAACCCTACACTTTATTTTTGCAACTCTAAGGCACAGCAGAAAGTAATTAAAATGGTACTGTAAGCAAAGCAACAGAAACTAAATAAATCCACATGTTTAAAAAAAAAAACCTACATAACAGCACCCTAAATCCACATTTGAGTAAAGATTTTTTTTGTATTAAGCTTTTGGGTGAAACCCAGTTTTGTTTTCAGATACTTTAGTTTTTGAAGAGTTTGTAATTGGTTTGACTTTGAGGGGAAAAACCTTTTTTTTAAACCAAGCCTTGCATCTTCTATAAAAAATGTCGCCCTTTTCTGACTCCCGAAAAAACAGCACAAGTCTGGCTTGATTAAAGGCACTGTGTAACTTTTAGCCACTAGGGGCGCTGGACCTGTAACTGCCCATATTTTGCTTCTACTAAACATCGTAAATAATAACAAAGAAATATGACTGTATACTAGGAGCAAAGTGTTAACTTACCTGTCTAATAATAAGGTTGACAAAAGAATTTTTTTTTTTACATCCGGCTTCTTATTTCAGCATGTGCCAACGAATAAACTCCTTTCCAAAATCGACTCATTTTTCCTAGTGCACGATCCCTTTCACGTTTTCTCTTTTAAACCTCCTCAAAAGGTTTAAACTTTTTCGTTGCATCAGCCATGACCAGTAATCGAGCAGGTGGAAAAATAGTAGAGCAAAAGCCTTAGCTCCATGACTATATAAGAGCCTGTGGCCGTAAAGCAATACGTTCTTCCAGGTCACATGACCTGGCCAACGACAGTGTGTCTTCTGACACACAGAGTCGGTATTTTAGGAGGGGAGCCTTCTTAGAATTGATAGTGTGAAGCATTGGCCTGAGGAATCATTTAGAATAATTCATGTGAGTCAACTCTATAGGTCTGCTGTGTGCCTTTAAGAATGTCTGCTTTCATTTATAAATGTAAAAGCTGGATTCACAACAAGAGGAGAAAAATGTGAAAATGAAAAACAACAGGTAATATTCAAAGGTAATAAGACTCTTAGGAACACGTTTATTAATGTTTTTATTTTTATTTCACTCATCAAATATTTCTTGGTATGGTATGTCTTTATTTCAAACTTATTTTTTTTTTTTTATTATTATCTAACGGTATTAAACTGTATAAAATGGTTATGAGTTAAACAAATGCATTGTAAAACTTACAGCAAATCTAAAATAAAATGTTTTCTTGTCTTGAAAAGGATAAAAGGCTAAAAGAAATTTGGGACCCTCATTCAGTCAGGGAAACCAGAAAGTAAGTAAGGGTGACAGATATACCCTTCACTTAAAAAGAAGTTCCTCTGTTCTGCTGTTCCAATTCATTTACTTTAAAGGTTAGTGGTATATTATCAAGCTACTGGCAAAGGCTCTGAAGAATGATCCTGCACGCATTTTTTTCAAGAGCCCTTGATAAAGTTGTAAATCTGTATCCGAGGCTGTCTACACTGAGGAAAGCCAGAACCTGACAAGTCTTTCTTCTAGTCTGAGTTTCTGAGTGTGTGGGAGGAAGCAGGCTGTTTGACAGCAGCTAGTGTAATCATGGCTGTGGGTGGAGAAATAACTTCCTTTGGCCCTTGTCAAATATATTTGGTTACCTTTCTTTCTAATGAATCACTTTCTATATAAACAATCCGATAACAAAGATTGCAGTGGCTTACAAGGAATGAATTTGGAAATATTTGTGTGGGAATTTTATGGTAATAGGAGTCTGAACGGTGTATTATGAATAATTTTAGTGCTTTGCTGACTTTTATTCAGTTTCAGGGCTAAGTTTCACATTTTGTTAGCTTCTCTGCCCAGATAAGCTTCTACTTCATGAACAGCATTAAGGATTGTTCAACTTCTCTATCTCTTTCTCTCTCGAAAGAGATAGAGACGGGAAGGAGCACATGAGAGAGAAAATAAAACAAAACAGTAAAAACAGACACAAAACATATACAGTAACTCCTAGAAGTCTGCTTCCACACTTGTATGAGATTAGAGGAACAGAACACAGACCATAGGAACAAAAAGAACACTAAAGATTACCAAATTAAACTTAAAAAGAAAAAGCATCAGGAGAAGCAAGTATCCCTTGGATATCATGTGTCTTGAAGTCAAAACGTTTGGTAATTCAGCAATATTATGCAGCTTAGTATTTAGTAATAGTCTGTATCAGTGAACATCTGCAACCGAATTCCCGTGGTATGTGTGGACGAGCACGCTCGTGTATAAAGGATTTTCCAAACTTCTTCAGACTAGAGCACTTTGACTCGAGAGGCCATAATGCCGATCCCCCACAGGGCCACGGCAGCGAGCGTGTTTTCTCTGCTGGCAGACGGTCACACCCAAGGTGGACCCGGATGAGAGTCCAGGGGTCTAAGGCCCGGTGGTGCATCACCCTCAAATGGGGACCATGCAGGGCCAGGAGGCCCAGTCCCTGCCTGGCATCCATCAGGAACGAGACAGCACTCACCGTATTACCCAATGCCGCACCCAGAGAACAATTCATCCAGTAACATTTACATAATCCCACCCTTACACCTATATGGACCTATACAAACACTCATCAGAGACACACAGGGCAGACGCTTTTTTAACAGAGCCACATACAAATTTTTGGGAAAAAAATGAGTTTCTCTCAGGCTTGGTAGTGGTGCACTGGTAGGGATGTTTTTAGGGAAAAAATGACTTTTTAAAGATTTTATTTGAAAGAGTAAAACTTACCAAAGCAATCGAATATATTATTAGAATATATTGTATTAAGGCTTAGGGCCTGATGTTCAAATATTAAAAACAGGGGGCGCCAGTGTGCTTGTGCAAAGCAACAGCATAAAAATAATAATGCTGGCGTAATAACTTGGCATATTGACTTTAAGCATGCAAATAGAAATTCTGAAACTGCACCCAAAATCTTTTTTTTAGGTTTGATAATCACTTTCTGGGCAGCAAACATTAAGATTTGTTTATCTTCCTGCCAGTATTCTGTGCCTTTTGGTCATAAGTATATGATTCACTTATTCATGAAGGCAAACTCACAAAGAAGTTTGTGCCAACAGTTTGGGTATGAATTAGTGTTTTGTCTGCTTCCTAAAATCTTTTTTTTTTTTTTTTATCTTAAAGAATCCACTGATATTTTAAGTCCAAATCTGCCCTTTTCCTCTGTGTAGATTCTATATTTTAGTTTAAGTTCCTTCAGTGATTTAAAACGACCTGTATAGTTATACGAAGCTGGTCTTTATTTGGATGGATAGATTTCCATTCATTTCTGTTTCCTCTATTGAATATTGGTCAAGGAGTTTAAATGTGTTTTCTCTATCTGTTGTGTTTCATCTTATCCCATTTGCTCTGACACTGTTGATATCTGTGTCTCTTCCTCTTGCTTCTTGAAATGGCATTTGTTCCTGTGTCACGTGACATGTCATAATTTTTTCCTCTGTTAATCTGAGTGCTGACTCATCTCATTCATATTTCCACTTACTAAATCTTCTCAGTTTGCCTGACAACACTGACAGCTTTGAAGCCAGCTTTTCAATCCTGTGGAACCTCCTTTAGTTTACAGCCTAGCTGTGGCTCAAGTGTCTCACAGTGAACCAGAGAAATAGATTAAAACTCCAAAGAACTTCAACACAAAGGTTTTATTTGATCCTAGGAATACTCTATAGCTTCCTCTTGCACATAAACCCTGATATTTTAGAATATTTACATCACTGACTGAGAAACCTGTCAACATGATCTAGCTTTATGGCTGTTTTCTCCTGGGAAACATTAGGATCAGATGTAAGAAATAGGTTTGCAAAAATCTAGGAAGAAAACGTTTGAAAAGACTTATAAAGGATGTATTTATAATTTAATAGTTGATAAATAACGAATCGGCACCTTTGTCTAAAAGGTAAGTCAAAACATTATGTTCAGCTCATTGCTACCAGAATACAAATATGATTGCTGTTGACAACATGGTTTTATCAAAAAGGGGGAGGACTGTAATTTGCGCTGTGTGTTAACGTGGGATTACTCACAAGTATTGATGTTTTTCTTTGTATCATAAAGGCTGCATCTACAAGATAAAATCCCTGTCAAAGCAAAGCATGACTCATTTAAAGACAAATACCTCTTTTGTTAATTTAAATAAGCTGGAACTTTACAACATATGCAATAAAAACTTTAGCCAGGCCAACTTCACATTGAATTCAAACTGCACTACATCATTTAAGAGAGCAGTGGGCATCCAGGTTTGAATTTCTGAAAGTGTTCATGAATGAGTCAGAAGCAATGCTTCTTTAGGGAGATTTGATCATTGTTTATCATGGTTACATGGTATTAATGTCCTGGGTGTGACGATAACTCCACATTAGCTCCATGTGTCTGATTTAATTGCTGTAACAAATGGCTCAATAAGTGCAGTGCCACCCTAATGCCTGTTGCATATTAAAAATCTTCTGCACTCTGCTCCCCACTGGAAAGGCTTCCAGCTGAAAGATGTCTGCTCACCTGCAGACACTCTTAATTTGGGCTGTTCTGGCTGCTGTGAGAAAAAAAGGAGGGGAAGTGTTCAGGCTACTATGATGGAAAGAAAAATAAACTTATAGCATTTAAAATGAATGAAAAATACTTGTAGTGCAACCCATTGAAAAATTGATTGGCTCATAATATTTGCTTAAGCACACTGCAAAGATCTGATTTCACTTTCCAAGGTTATAATTTCTGTGGTTTTTATGACACGCCCTACTCCAAAGAAACCCCTTTCCCTTGCATCCTGTAAAATACAGATTATATGGTATAAAATAATGACAATGTTGTTTTTTGTCCCTTTAGTAAGATGTAAATTGATAGAGGAGCCACAGAAACCTCACAGCTTCTCTCGTATCAAGAGAATTTCTAAGTGATAAATTATCTTTCCATTGCAGACACTTTTGCCATGACTGAAGTTTTGCAGAATTGTTGTTTTGCAGAGAGTGCGCAAACCTATTTGGTCTAAGTACTGTAACATAGCAGGTTCAAGGTTTCCATTTAAGCCACATGTTCATATATGGTCATGGGACAGTCTTATTTCGTTGTGAAGCATCTAAAACTATTTGCACTATTTGGAGACGAAACTTAGGGTCTCCCTGGAATTCCATGCCCAAATGTTTACAACTGTATATACTAGTAGAGGACATAGAAACCTCTTCAGTACTCAATTTTCTGGAGTCCATTCACAGAAAACAGACACTGTCCTGCTGTTTTTCTTCTGCTGATCATGTCCTTCAGCCTCTTGTCAAGAGGGGATAATTAGCCTCCACTAACCTGAAAGAGCCCTTCCTGACAGGCCATCATTCATTTACCCATCTCCTGCAGAGTCCATCTGGCTGCCTGTGTGGGGGTTTGTACTTATACTTGCTGCAAAGTGAGGACATTTTTGGTGCATTTCACCAGCAAAGCAAGGACTTTGATTATAATAATAATAATAATAATAATAGATTTTATTTGTAACGCACCTTATATTTCAAAGAAATCTCGAAGTGCTACAGAGAAAAATGACAACCTTTTAATAGTCCTACATTTTTTTGGGTTAGGTTTAGGACCAACAGTGTGCATTCAGACTGGGCACGTTCTGGGCTTGATATGCAAGGTCTATTGGGTCCAGCAGGGTGTCTGAGCGTCGGGAACGGTGCATCCAAGCTTTCGATACTGAAGTTCAGTGAATGTAACTTTTGCCGCTGAACGCCAAAGCATCAACCGATCAGAAAAGCTGTTCCATACGTTTTTTGGGCGAGACTGTCATCACTTCTGAAGAGCTGACTGCATATGAAAAAGAAATAAATATCAAGGGAGTTAAACAAAAAGCCGGAAAAATTGATTGTTATGTAGAAGGAAGAGATTGGGCTCTGATAAATATTACTGCACTGAAACATTTTTTATGTACCTTACATTTTTTATGAATGGATATTCATAAACTGCGAAACAGTTTATGAATATCCAAATTAAATAAAACAGTTAAAACCTGCTGACGAAAAGTATTTAATTGTATATTCTAGTACTTTCAGTTTTTACCACAAACCTTAAAATTCTTTATATTACTTCCAGTTGCTACAAATGGCAGCCGTAAATACGCCACAGGCTGGCTGCAGCTGAGAGCTCCCAGCAAGGATTTCCAGTGCTGCCTCCTGGTGGTGTGCTGGAGTTCTGGCACTCCGAACAATAATTGCATATTTTAGAAGGATCATAATCCTGATGAACAATGTTTAGAGGTGGACTTTCCAACTCATCAAATTAAATAAAGCCAAGCTGCTCTCTAAATTGAAGCTACAGAACGGAGCAGATAAGTGCCAAAGCGTCAAAGCTTAACTTAAGTCAACCACAGTTTGATCCAGCGTCTGACCCAGCACCCGCATTTCTGCATTTGCACGTATTTGACGCCCACAACACCTTTGGTGTGAACACAGTTTTAGGTTAAGGTTAGGCTGATTATACTTTAGAAAGGGTAGAAAATAAATGAAAGTCAGTGTATGCAAATTCCTCACTTTATGTTTAAAATACAGATGTGTGTGGGGGTGTGTATACTTGCATTTGTTTGCAGATGATTGAAGGTTTACTGCCAGAAGGTGCTTAAGGAGCAACAGATGCTAATGTGGCTCGTTATACAGTATATTCCTCATGGCTGGCAAAGCTTCAATATTATCAGGTGTTAAGTTGTTACACTGACTCTAGCCAGTGTCACAATTCAAGTCACTTTAAGGCAGTTGCTCTTTCCTTCTAAGGGATGCGACATATTTGAGATTCTGTCAGCAGTATACACAAAGTGTGTAGGATTAACTGCCATATAGTGTCAAAGAGAAAATGTGAAGAAAGGGAAAGCACCATTCTGCAATGAGCAGACTTTGCAGTGACTTGTGAAAGCAGTAATGTTTCCTTCATCCTTAAACAGAAATGGGTCCATGAAGGTCTCTTACCAGGATTTACAAGTATGTGTTCATATGACTGCAAACACACTCAAGATGAGTCTAAGCTTCTAGCCACATGAGTGTTAATGCATACCATTTTTTTGTAATCTACAATTGTTTTTTAATAGGATTTCATTCCATTCATTTTGTCTGATTATTGTATTATCATGAAATGTATTTGTACATATGTACAAATACATCCTAGTATGTAATAGCAGACTTTCGTATGCCAAAAAAAAAAAAAAAGATGTCATAGATCTAAACAAATAAAAAGGTACCATAACCTGGTTAAAAAAAAAAAAATCTAACATAGAATCAATCGAGTCACCTGATGAGGAATGTGAATATGTTGTGAGAAACTGAATATATTATCAATTCATGATGGCTGTCAAGGAAAACTAAAAGCCAACTTAAGTGAAAAAATGTTAAACATAGTAATATTTTTACAGAACATCTGTCCATTTTATTTGCTTGCACCTCATTCCCTGAGCGATTTAATCTTCCTTTTATTTAGACTTGTATTCTGCAGTCACCCTCTGAGATAATAATGCAATCTTGTCAGAATGTGATTAAAGCAATAGATCTGTAAAACTAAGAAGTATTCTAACAGATCAAGTGATTGGAAGAGCAAAATCTGGAACTTTTAGCTAAAGATTTTTAACAATTAGGTTGCATGCCATTCACTGGAGTCCCAAAGCTCATTACTGCTGGAACAAAGCATTTCTGTGAACCACATTTTCTCTGCTCTGCTCAGTTACACTGAAGGAGCAAATCAGCAACACAACAGTCTAAATTCAGGTTCATATTTTGATGATTGCTCATTCTCCATGGTGAAATAGAGATGCTAATGCTTGTCCCGTATATATCAGTCAATCAAATCTGTTTTTTGTTTCTATCTGTAAGCTTTCTCAACTGTAAATTCATACAAGTTAAAAGTAAATAACCTGCTGAACCATCCCACTAGAATATCTAGATACATTGTTTCTGTATGCCTTCACATTTTCTTTCAGTGCCCACTTAAACTATGACAGTTTTTTGCTAAAACATAAATCCCTGTTTCCTTTATTTTGCCTCTGCAATGGACTTTTCTGGGGGATTTTCCTTTATGTTTTATTCATGTAAAGCATTTATACAAATAACTTGTCTTTCTTTAGTCAAGACGGCTCTTTCATTCCAGACTGATGTTTTTTTCAGCGGTGAAAATGACATGCATTTGTTTGTTTCTTCAATCAGGTTTCGGAAGAGCCTTCTCTTCTGATGTCCAGTCCCAGGCTGCTACTGCCAGTATCAGGCACTCTGCCTCCCGGGGCCCCATTATCTGTCCACCACCAGATACAGCTGCTACAGCAGCAGCTCCAGCAACAACAGCAGCAGACTCAAGTGGCTGTAGCACAGGTATGCTTATTTTTTATTTTTGTTTTTCTAAAAAATGGAAGGACTGTAATCAGAGATGCAAAAGTGGTAATCGCAACCTTTGTTATGTAATCCCATGTTTACTCAACGTGTTTTATAAAGACCTAAAAAAATAGTCACAGAGAGACATCAGTGTTGGATGTAACTTATCTGGACTGAATATGATAATAATATCAATCCTTAAGAGTAAAATGTGAGGGGGACATATTATGTTAGCAATTTTTGAATACTTGTGTAAACCTAGTTTAGTTCATATTGTATTTAGAAAAGTTTTTTTTCATTATTTTGCTAATTAGAAATGTGTCAAGACTTGAAAGGGGATCTGAGAAGCGCTCAGCGGGTTACATTTTCAGTTTGAACATCTAAAGTTGAAATGAGGGCAAATAAACACAACTTTGATTGAAGTTGAATCAACTCACACAACACCCCCACAGCAGTAGAGTTTGTGTTCTGCATCTAGAAAACCTTAAAGCTCTCAAACTTCTGTGTCACACTTAAACACCCAATGCGCCATGGCTTCCAGATGCTGTGGCTTCTATACCAAAAGGCCTGATTTCCCTAAAATGTGAGTTTTATACCCAAATGTCTGTGAACAAACCTCTGCCACAGCTGACAGCTCATTCTGAGCAGGCCTACACATAAATTTCATTATTTATAAGAGAGGAGAAGCCAGAGGTTGCTGCTCACTGGCAGAGATACCTGTGTAAATTTTTTTAATGAGTCAGAACTTTGGCACATGAAATGAAGTGCTTCGCCTCACTTCGAAAGCTTTAAATTTGTGTGTTTATAGTTTTTTTTGCTGAGGTGTGTGAGTCTGACCCTTAGGTCTCTTATCATTTAGTAAATGGCCTTAAGTTTTCTGAGCAGCTCTGAAAAGTTTATGTCCCCATGCTATATAAAATATTTCATACTACAAAAATGTGAGACCTGTAAAGTCTGCCGTAGCTACTTCTGTATGCCATTAAACTTGTTTTTTATTTTCCTCAACAGATGAGTAGGTAATTATACAACATTTAACATCAGAGTCCTAAAAACAATCTGTTGCTTAGAATTCTAATCCATTGTTGAATCCCTTGATTTAGATAAACCCAACTTAAGCAACGTTACATGTTCTCATAAGGGACCAAACATGATATCTCAAAGATTAATCCCTTTATTCTTATTTACTTAAAATAATTTATAATTATTCTTTATGAGAGTTAATACTAAATGCTTTAATCCTAAGTATGTTGCCGCTTTCCTCCTGTTAAAAGGTAATGTGTTACAGTACCTATATTTTAAAAAAAACAGTGGTGTTATTGAAAAATAATATGAAAAATACATTTTTAAACATTGCTGCATATAAAGTAATATTATATTAGGCTATAGTAACCACAATTATATCCATTCCTATTTACAAAACAGTGAAAAAAATTTATAATGTAGCATTTGGTTATAGCACAATCACTTACTTAACGATGCATAGTCACATTATATGTGGCATTATTTGAATCTATATAATTGTAGCCCAGCATGTTTGCATATCATTTATCTGAAAGATTATCAAGTTCTGCTATCATATTATTGGTTATTTTTCTGTTTTACTTTGTTTTTTTGAGATTTTTAAGTAAATAAAGCACTTTTTGTACATTTACAATACCACTGAATAACCAGAGCTTTGATACTGTGCAGGGGATGAACAAGGAAGCATTATGACTAAGCTAGTTTGCACCTGCATAGTTATAAAAATGAGAAAAAGTCCAATATTCAGTTTTTTAAAAAGTGCCAAAAAATATTTCATTCCAAGAGGGATGAGACTCGGATTGCGCTTTGAATGTAAATGTTGGTTTTCACTGAAGCAGAACTAAAGCTGCAGAGAAATTCAGATGTCTCTGGAAGGTTAATGGATGCGAAAGTAATCCTCCATATTAATACTGATTCAAGTGAAGGCATGATGTGTCATGATGTGTCCCTATTCACGTTAGGTAGGAATAAGAATTTTCCTTACATTTCTTGATGTTCTATTTGGAAGATCTGGGATTGGCCTCTTTCGTATGGCATGTAACATTATTGTTCCCCTTTAATGAGATACTCCATGATCTATCACCTAGCTGTAGCATTATCACTCTTAAGATGGTCATTTTTTTTAGAATATTTAAATTTAAAACATACAATAAATATTAAATATTGTCTGCCCTAAGTTCTTTCAAGAAAATGCTACATTAAAGCAACAAAAATACTATTTAGCATTATCCATTATGTTAAGGATTGCATTGGTAACATTTTTTTTTATGAAATGATCTGTAAATATTTGTTTATATTATTCATTAAATGTTAGTATGTTAGGATGGTTTAATCTGTAAATAACTATTTATAAAGGCTACATTTACAACACTCCATGATGGAGTAGTCTTTAAATGGTTATACAGGGGACCCCGGATTAAAATCCTGGTTGCATCAAGAAGTGCATCTAATGTAAAAACTTCTTGCCATGTCTGTGAGCAAATTGAAATGATTTACTGTGTCGACCCCTGAATATGGCAGTAGAAAAAAGGACAAAGCAAACAAACTGTTTAGAAGTACAATATATTAAAAAATGAACCAAAATTCTAAATATTCAATAGAATCACATCAATCATGATATTCCTCACAATATCAGTTTTAAGGGTTGATTAAGGTAGGACTGGTGATTGAGATTCTGCCGTCTTCTGTGTCTGTCGTGTTTCTTTCCTGAGCCATGCTTAGCCCACCATGCAGCATTTTCACCCATCATCCCCGCTGATGCTGTTCAGCCAGGGATTCTCCTTTACTTACATCTGTATTTTTTAAGCTTTTTCTTCTGAGGATGTGGTGGAATACGGGGAATTATTTGGGTGACTGAGAGCAACAGGGGTGTACAATGTCTGTCACCAGGCAACCATGACAGCACACACTGAGCTGAGGAGGTCCAGCTTAAATCCCACGCATCAACACAAATTTGCTAACTTTCATATTTCCTGTATTTAATTTGTTGTTGACCTGAGTATGGCAGACATTTGTGTTTCAGACATTTATGAAAATACAGTATAAGACCATTTGCATCTCATTTTGAGGTAAACGGAGGAAAAGTCATCTTACACGTTGGGCAATTGAAAGGTCATATATGGGTAATAAAAAAATATATTAATCTATGTACTTTTGAATATGTGCAATGTACCATTAAGTAAGATCTTTCATACATCAGTCTTAAATATTCTTTCTGAACTTCATATTTTTTCCTTTTCATTTGCCACTTAGTCCCTACTGCCAACAGTATATGGCTGTTTTCAAAAAAATAGTTTTCAGTCACTACCAGCTTCATGAACATCTACTTTTTTATTTTTTCCTCAAGAAGAAAATCAGAATACATGTCAAAATATGCCACCTACTATTACTAAAATGCTTAGATAAAAGTATGTTTTGTGATGATGATGATGACATTTGCCTTACTTTCCAAAGCTGACTTGAGAAATGTCCAGAGTTTTCAGTTCCGGGCATTTGTCTGCTCCTTTTCTTTCTGATTATCCATAGAAAAAGAATATAAAATTCTCCTGAAAAGGGAATCCATCAAAAGGGGTTGGGGTTTATTCAATCAAAAAATTTTAAGTAGAAACCATAAAACTTTTTCAGCCTAAAATATAAAATTCTGCTTGTTCTGTTGGCTGTCCTTGTTTTCAGCTAAGTGTTAGCCTGCCATCACAACAAACCAGGAGTTTCCCAATCCGTCTAACCCTCTGGGTTTATTGAGTAAAACAAAAAGCTTCTCTCACTATCCGTTTTAAACATGCAAACTTGTCTTCTCACCAGCCTTAGATTCTGACAAAGTGAGGCTTCTGAAAATGATTGATATGTGATGGTGGCTTATAACAAGAACTTTAAAATGATGGGCAGGACTTATGGCCCTGGTCTTATGTTGTCTTGTGTAAGATGAGAGAGGCACTTGTTTAAAAAAATATCAGCTCACATTGTGGGATATTAGGCACTTGTTTTTGTGTCATTTATAAAATGCCATCTTGGAAGTCTAAAAAATGAGGAAATTTGATTATTATGGTCCAAAAGAATTTTGGCACATTTGAAGACATATTTGGCACTATGCGCTGGATGGACCTCGCATCAATATACCTTGTCTTACTCATGTATAATTTTGTACACACCCTGTTAACAACGGGAACAAGTGTAGGAAATTCCAAAAATCATACTATAATGTATGTAACACTAGTGGCATAAATATATTACAAATATTCTTTTTTTCCTGAGGAAAAACCTAACAAAATTTCTAGCATTTAGTCAATACTTATTGACTCTGACGACAAAGTCTGCACTATGTATTCTACAGAACTTGTTGGCTGAAGCTGAAGCTATGTATTTTTTTGTGAAAGATGATCACCTCAGTAAACATGTAAAGTATGTTTCACTGTTTAAACATACATAATCAGCATAAAAAATAATCGTCATTAAACAAATTAGGAAATGAAGGCATACTTTTCTTTTTGAATCTAAGAAACTTTTCTAGATAATCTGAGGATTAACCGTCTTAGCGCTTGGCAGCCTTACGCAATGATTTTATCAGACCTTTATTTACATTTCAATTTACATGTCAAAATTTCACTGTGAACATAAATAATGTTGTTTATGCATTATGTAAATAACTGCTTCTGTACCATTCACTTTATATCCCATTTGTACTTAACGAATCTTGGTTTATTAATCTCCCCAGCTGCATTGCAAAGTGCTGCATGAAACTGAAAAGGTAGAGTGTTTTCTGCTCTCTCATTATGGAAGGAATTATCATAAGAGGTGTAGAGGAGACTGCTTTCACTGTGGACACCCTCTCAGCTGCCATAACCGTCTCAGATGTTTTGGCTCTGAGAGGAAACCTAGTGAATAATTGTTGTTGAGTCCTGATGAGGAGGATGAGCAGAGGTCACAGTAAATGGAGGTAAATTAGTCAGATGGCCAGCACTAACCACAGCTTACTTAGAGATGAGTGGAAGTGGAGATCATAAATGAAGTAGTGAAATTGAGGGGGCTATGATAGTTATCTGCCACATGATGACAGCTCAAACTGCAGATGCTGCTTTGCCTCTGTCTGATAGAGCTCAGACTTCACAAATAAGCCTCATTTACACAAGTCCACTCTTCATTTTTCTTGCTTTTTCACTTTTTCTTATCACCATCAAACTCATGAAAAATCCAGTTTTAATCTGCTTAGAGTTTAGCCCCCTTTTTAACTAAAGACCACTGGATTTGAAGTCCCAGGATTCAAATTATGCTTTCCCATTACTTTGGAAGCCCTCCGACAATTTGCTGGGGAAGAACAACTGCATTACACCTTTAGTCCTGCAGGTGGCGGCAGTAAAAGCATACAAATGGTACCCCAGTGCCGATCAGCTATACTGTGATAAATCCTAAGCTTAATACCTTTTTAGTTTTGTTTTTTGTATCAACCAGCATCAGGACAGAAGTTATTTTAACTCTATGAATGACTCGCTGACTGGTCAGTGTTATGGCTGCTGCCAGGTAAAGATCACACTCCACATCCCAGAGCAGTAGGCAGCCAACACCAGCCTGAACTGCTTTAACTGCTTTAACTGTTATTGAAAACTAGCCTATTTCTTGACAAAATGACAAAAATATGAAGTTATTAAGGTGTTTTTCTCACATCTTAAAACGTATTTCATGACAATTTTAAAGTATTAAAAACAGCATACGTTCATTGGTTACTGCCGTCGCTGATGGAATAAAGCACTGCAGCCTTGCACAAACCCACCTCTCAAAAGTTACCTGGTTAAATGTATATGGAAACATTATCAGGGCTTTCAGAAGCTCTGGGTTTTTTGAGTGGCAATGGAAAGGGTCTCTTGTAACACTGTCTAAGATATTTGTGACATATTTCCAATTTCTGGAACCTTCACTCACAGTTAAGGCTCCCTGTCAGATGTACCAGCAACAGAGTATGTGAGTTCACTTGACTCTTGTATTTCTCATTTTGCGGTCTCCTTTTTGGACATGCCAACTTCTTGTAAACCAAATAATTTACATATACATATCTGCTCTTCATCTGTACTAAATAACTTTAAAATCAGGTCTTTTCTTTCTAAGTGCTGAACTTGCTACCTTCGCTGTTTTAGAGGTGACTGCATAAGGCATAGAGATGTAGAACCTTGACAATATTCCTATCCTTTGATCTTTTAAATTACATCAGGTTACCTTACGACTGCAAACTTCAAAAAATTTTGTCGTATGCCCCTACAATGCAGCATACATATTTGATGTGGAGTTAAAAACATACATAGCTTTCTGTTTTTTTAGTTGCAGATCAAAGAAATGTCTGCTGTGACACCTGAAGGGCTCCTCTTGGAGGGGAAAAGATGACAAAATTTACACAAAACCGGCTTTGTGGTAGAGCATAGAGTAAATTAGACATGGAAGAATAACTTAAGCCTCACTCTTGAAGTTGAGTTCGATCTATAGCCTTCAAAATTCAGCTTAAGACAGAGTTATTTCAAATCTTATGTGTAGTGTTGCGCGGATGCCTTTTTTTGGCCCTGATACCGATACCCGATACCTGGCTGTGCAATCGGTATGGTATCGGCCAATACCGATACCATACCGATACATGTGTTTGAAATTGATCTGTGTGTTTTATATGTAGAACTCTATCCTACTTGGATGTAAAATAATTGCCATCATGGCTTTGTCAAGCTGCTGCCTTCCTTTTTTAGCAGAAAAAGGACTAAAAGAAAGTGAATCCAGTAGAACTTTTAATTGCCTATCTGGAATGGGTGAAAATAGTTGAATAAACTTTTGGCTCTCAAAATGGTATCGGTGCCCTTATTCACCGATACCGATACCACCATTTTAGTGCAGTATCGGGGCCCCGCCCAATACTGATATCGGTATTGGTGCAACACTACTTATGTGTAAACACAGCTGTTCCATTAAGGGTGTTACAGAACATTGGTGACGAAGATCAAACAAAACACCAGAAACAACAGGAAGGAACTTGAAGAGTAATATATATCAGGGTTAAGTTAGGAAAAACACCCACTGAATCAGTATGCCATGGATCAAAATCTTAATTATTTGACAATTGATGACACATCTTAAGCTGGGTTTGCCATTAGTCGGTTAAATGGCCATTATTCACATGGGGATTGTGGAATATCTGTTGAAATATCTGTTGAAAAAGCTCCCTTAGGAGACCCTGTTGACGTGACTGGAAAAAATAATTTGCTTAGATACCCATAAGTAGTCTTTTTTTTTTTTCAGTTTACCTAACTTTCTTATGGGGACACAGCACATGTCAAAAAACGGGCTCTGGTCAAATGAGATGAATGTTAGACTTTTTGAGCAATTTTAAAAACACTGTAACAGAAAGCTACGGCTCTGTGCACATGACAACACTCAATAAAAAAATGAGATTGTTTTCCCCTTATGTTCTCTGTGCACAACAAACTAGTAAAACTGCTGCAAAATGTGTAATTTTCTTGCCTTGCCACTGCTGGATGGTACTTTC
This sequence comes from Cyprinodon variegatus, assembly GCF_000732505.1. NCBI lineage: Eukaryota > Metazoa > Chordata > Actinopteri > Cyprinodontiformes > Cyprinodontidae > Cyprinodon > Cyprinodon variegatus. The sequence continues at coordinate 657,397 of NW_015150520.1, read as the reverse complement.
TTTCACACTCAACATCATACAAACACTTCTCTCTTTAAAAAAACAACATAGACTTTCAGAATGGCAGGACCTCAATTATTAGGCAGACAATCAATGAGGTTTAATTTTTGCTGCAGGAGACTTTGAATTCTTAAACCACCACTGTGGTTTTCAATTGGATATCATCTGTTATGCTATGCTTATGCTCATTCGTTTTTTTTCCCTGACGTTATCATACTGCTTACGTGCCTAGGTTTTCTCATGCAGAAATATTCTGGAGAGTAACCTAGCAACCTAGACCAGTATCTTTAAAAAAAACAACAACAAAAAACCCTTGACCATAGAGCCCATTTTAAAATCATGACATAGTCAGAGAAAATGGTACCCTTTGTGGTGTACATGAACATCAGAAACACATTAGAACTTCCAGTTTTATATAAAAAAAAAACATACATTTTGTATCAGAATCAGAAATACTTTAATAATCCCAGAGGGAAATTACTTGTATGCACAGGTCCTAACATTGGCTATCACCCTGAATTCACCTTCCTTACTCAATGGATTTGGGATGCTTAGGGGGGCAAGTAAGATTGTCAGAGTTGATGCCTTTGGAGTGATGTACAACTCTAGAAGAAACACTGCAAGGGCCAAAAAGAGACCTTAAGTGAATTTTACCTTCTAGCAGGAAAAAGCCTTGCAGCTGCAGCCGCTATGAAATGCTATTCTACAAAGTGTTGCCTCAGACAGGGCTGAATACAGATGCACAATAAAGTGTGCATGGACTGTCCTTCCTTGTCAGCAGTTTGGCAAAGGCAAACTGTGAGAAAGCCAAGGTCAGTACTGGCCCACCGGCTATCACCCTTTATGGGAGTGAGAACAATAAAATGGAAATAAAGACTTTTTTAAAGTACTGTAATGTAGTACCATGCTGAGAGGTAGGTGCTGCCAGTTAGAAGATTACATCAATGTCCTCTTCACTTTCAGCAACTGTGTTTCTCCAACTCACTTTCATTGTCTAGCTATTCCACATGTCATACCTGCTTTACAGCCACTTTTCTAATGGTTTTTATGTCCAAAGTAACACATGAGAATTTCTCTATCAAGCTTTTCCTCCAATCTGACAGGAGTACTGGGAAAGCGGCTGTTGGAGGATTTTCAAACGTTTTGAGATCAAAGGGAATTGGCGTGGGCAAGCAAAGCAGTGCTGGTAATCCTGTATAAGGAGTGCATCCTCAGCCTGTTGAGTCACAGCACACTAGCAGTCCTAATCCTCTTGTACTCACAGAGTTGTTGTTTTTCTGTTTAGTCTGATAAGGGGCTGTTGTTAGTTAAAAATCCCTCTTGTCTGGTAGCCACAGTTTCTATAATTTTAAAAGATAGGAGTCTAATCCCTGAGGGATTTTTCAGTCTGTTTTGCAGAACACTCCCACTATAACTGACTCATTCAAACCTCTTCCCACACAGAGGTTTCAGAAAGGAGGATACATTTGGTGTTATGTGAAATAACGGTCTATCATTAATCTTTTAGTTCTAAGATTGAAAGGTTTGAATAAAGAATGAAAGTCATTTTATAAATTAAGATCTATTGTCTGGATTAGGATTGATGCCAAAGATCTAAAAAAAAAAAAAAAAACATTTAAAATAATTATACCGTTTTGTGACCCACTTGTGAGTCTTGACTAAAAACTTAAATGAATGTCAGATTATTTTAAATTTGTCATTTGAAAGTGTGAGAAGCAGTTTGGTGGAGAATTTTCCAGTTATTAAAAGAAAATGCATTAGGAATACGTAAATTGTCCTTGGAACTGGTCTGTGGGGAAATAAGTCTTTGAACAATGAAAGTGATGAAAGAGCTGCCTAATTAGAGCTTTAGCAAGTTGTTTCAGGTGCTCCAAGCGCCGTTAATTTTAGGACACCGATAACAGAGCAGGGAGTGGTGAGTGCAGAAAGTTCATTACTGCGGACAACCATCGTGAAACAAAAGTCATTCCCCTTTGTAATTGGCACTTTGTCTGCACTTTTTGCTTTTAGTTAAAGGTGTTATTTTCTTGCCCTTAGATTAAAAAGAACTTGTTCCCAGATAAGCCAGAAATTACCTTTATGTGAATTCTAATGTTGACTTTCAATCTGTTCCTTTTTGCTCACTCTCTTGTTTTGTTATTCAAAAAGGACATTTTCTTTGCACACAGGCCTTGTATTTATAATGAATCAAGTGTTATTTTAGATTAATAACCATTATTTATGCTGGAGATGAAATTGATAAAATTGATTTCTGACATTATTTTGTGTTTGATATCTTCTTAGACTGAAACAAATATTAGACTGAAACACACAATATTGTGAAAAAAAATATTTTTTTTCACCCTTAAAGTTGTTTTCTACTTATGCATATTTCTTACACTGATGTTTCAGATCATTAAAATAATTTGAATATTACACAAGGATAACCTGGGGGATATTTCTAAAGACAATTTTTTATCTTTGAATGGAAGAATATCTGTACAAAGCCACCTCTATTTTAAAGCAATCAACCTCCTTGGTAAATCAGGAATTTGATTAACTGAATTTGACCACTTTCAACTCTGATTACAGCCAGACTGCTGGATATACAATCAAGACATGCCTTTAAAATGAGACCTGTTTGAAATATTCTGAAATAGCCAAAGATCAAACATGGTCAAACAAATTTAAAAATCAGAATTTAGAGAAACAGCTACACAATGTACTTTTATTGCAGCAGAGTAGCAATCTACAGTACACCAGGAAATATATTCCACTCATTTTAATGGCTGTATAGACAGCTGACTATGCTGGAAAAATAAAACAGTAATACGCTTTAATATGAACAATTCTATAAAGAACAGTAGGCTAAAACTCCTCCGCAACAACTTAAAAGACGCAGCAAGTGTTGGCAAAAAAGCTGGATTGCAGTTGCTTCTGCTGGTATCATGTATAGAGGGCAATTTAATAGAATAGAATAGAATAGAATAGAATAGAATAGAATAGAATAGAATAGAAAAGAAAATCCCTGTATTGTCCCACAATGGGGGAAATTCTGGTCTTTACAGCAGCAAAAATGTTATACAAAAAATGGTCACACAAATATAGGCGTAAGAATAATGTATAAGAATAACATAATATAGAAGAGTTAAAAAAATAAACAATAAAATACTGTACTCTAAAGTGTTTTAACAATATAAAATTAGGCCAGAATAGTTTGGTCTTTTACACCTCTGACCATATATCAGGTTTTTCTATTTTGCAGAAGAAGTTTACATGTTCTTTTGTGAATATAAGCTATGTGAACTCTCTGCGAGTCAGAATACATATTGTAGTATTTTTTTTAATCGGTCCCTTGGAAATATTTATTTTTTCAGCTTAAACAAAAGTGGAATACTAGCTAAGGTTTTCTAAATCCTTAGTATAGCTCTGGGGATTCAGTGACAGTTTGTTTTGTTAAAGTTAAACAAAAGAAGTCTCAATTCCAGTTTCAATGACCCATTAGGTTTGGGGTTGAATTTGC
>NW_015150520.1:651919-653252 GCF_000732505.1 Cyprinodon variegatus | reverse complement strand
ACAAAGAATTTGAAATTGATCCGGGGACTCCTGTATATAAAATGCTTTTGCATGCTTATCTTGCCTGATTGAGAATAAGTTATTTATATTTCTGCTAAAGTATTTTCATTGGGTTCTAACAATTTCGTTGTAATCTCACTTTTCAGTCAAGCAGTTTTATTTTACTGTTTTGTTTTCTGCTGTGCTGACTTTGTATTATTACTGCCTCTTAGTTTGTTTAATTGTTTGCTGATTCAGCTAATGTTCCCCCCGAGAGACATAAGTACGAACATTATGGATAATAGACCCTAAAATCTTCTATTATTTTCACTTTATGTCGCCTTAACACACTGAGAGGAAAAAAGGTTGAATATGTGAGAAAACTTTTATTATTATTTCATGTTTGGGGCAATTATTAATCAGGGAAACACATAAAAAGTGAATTGTGCTGCACAAAGAAATTGTTGGTCCAATAAATGTTATTATGACCTGAATGAGACAGCGATGATAATTAGTTTTACTGTGCCGACTATGTTGCTCCTTCACAAAATGAGGCATTTGCTATCTTAACATTAAAACACAGGTCTGATATTTGAAAAAAAATCTATTTTATATGGTTCATAACATTGTTTATCCATATCTGCCCCAGGGAACCCAAGAATTCCCAAGAATCATTTGGTATCTCATTCAGAGCCAGTGCAGCCTAGTAAGGCATTAACTGCAGCAGTAGGATGACAGAAACATACACAGCAACGTCTGTATGAATAACAGAGCAGAGACTGATGTGCTCATATGGCTGTCAACAGATTTGTGTGTGAGAGCGAATCATCTCTCTTCATCACTCAAGATGGGGTCCTGTACACTGTAAATTACACCGGCCATGTTATCATCCAAGTGTCACTCTTTACAAATGACTTCTGCAAAGGTCACAACACAATCTGGACTCCTCATTTATTGTTGTTAACTACAGGTTTAATGAAAGGAGACGACTTTCCTCCCCTGCAGTTGTTTTTCTGTGTAAGGGAATGTGGGTTTAGAAGGAAGAAGACGGGAAGCTGTGGATTTTGACTTTGCTTTTCCATCGGGCCAGCTCCTTATTAAACAGGAAGTTGGCACCTAGGTCTTATAAAAAAAGTAAAAAAGAAAAAAAAAAAACACTTCTCCTATATAAAAGAAATATGGCACAGGAGAAAAGTGAAAAATAGAAAAGGGTGAAAGAAGATACAGAGGGAACTTCAAAACAGGAGATTTAAGGTGAATGCTTTATTAACAGAAGAACTCAACAAGAAATCCCAATATTGCAAACAATAGCAACTTATGCACTGGAAAAACTATCTAGAAATAAGTAAAAATT
>NW_015150520.1:637342-651731 GCF_000732505.1 Cyprinodon variegatus | reverse complement strand
ATTGAATTAATGAAACATCCTTAACTGCTATTGAACATATACATGTGTGTATTTCTGTGTTTTGCTGCAGCTTCAAAGAAAGGCTTTTCCTAAAGTCCCTAAAGTTTAGATAACCAATTTCAATAAAATGTTGAGATGGATAGGTGTAAAGCTCATAATCACTGGATCTTAGAGCAGAATAGTGTTCTCTGGAGTGAAGAAACATGATTCTCTTTCCAGTAATCAGTCAGACGGATCAGTCGGGGTTAGACAGATACAAGGAGAGCAGTTCTTACCTGACTGTTTTATGCCAAACATACAGTTTGTGGGTCAGGAAAATATAGTGTGAGCTTTCCCTCAGGAGTTTATTCCCAAGTCAACGTGGTACTGGAGCATACAGGCCCATTCAATAAATTAGAATATTAATCAAAAATTCATTAATTTTAGTAATTAATTTAGCTCAGTAGAACATTTGTTATAGTATAAATACTCACTGATTGTTTTCTTTTTTTAATCAGTTATTTGTATTTTAATTTGGATTTTTTTTCCCCCTTGTAGTTAATGAAAACACAACATTTAGGATTTAGAAAATAACATTGGACGAATAAAAAATAAAAATTGATGCAGCAAAGTGTTATTACTGGGCTCACCTGCTTAAAGGTTATTTTTGAAAGTAAAAAATGAATCAGAAAAATTAGCCTGTGTTCTGATTTAGAGACAGCCCCAACATAACTTAGTTTATGTTGACAGAGTTTCAGCCTTAACTCACTAAACTACCTCTGTCATAAATTGGTACAGAGACTGTGAACCAACATCCGTGCCAGAGGTCATAAATGCTCTACTGACATAATGGTTAAAAATTCCCAAAGACAGAATTGTAAACATTGTAGACATGTTTCCCAGAACTGATTAGCTCCAACAAAAAAGATTATTGAATATTGAGGTTTTTCTTAAGTTCCTCTGAGTGTATTAAGGCACTTATCTCCATACTTTTGGCAATATGAAGTATATTTAATGGTCACACTTGTTCAGGTGTTTGGTCATTTTGCTCATCTGTGTTAAGAGTTGCATGGTAGTCAAATATTGTATCTTAGCATCTAGATGTCATTGTAAATTACTAATTTTGAAGTGAGCATCAGAATAGAGAAGAACGGAGACATGAGACTTTAACCCTGCTTTTAGTGGCGTACCGGCATTAGACATTCCTCAGCATAACAACAATTAAGGCTAATTTATACTCTGAAACCAGGTCGTCTATGTGTGTCACAGCGAATGCAAATATGCCCCCACCCCTGCCTCAGACACTCTGGTGCACCTCTCGAAAATTATAGGTGACCACAGAAAGTAGGCATCTGATTGGTCAAAACCACATTCGCGGTACACTATTTGGTACCTTACAGGCTTGTTTTGTTTGTATGATCGCCATTGTGCAAAACGACTCGTAAAGATGGACCAGCTAGAAGAGCGAGGTGCACTAGAACGCTTGGACCCTTTTTCCACCTGTATCCCCGCTCTTTTTCACGCTCATGTCCCTCTTTTTTCACACAAACTTACTCCTGCTTCCTCACCGCCTCGGCCTTATCTAGATCCACAGCTGGTTCCTGATTGTCCCTCTTGCGTTGTTGCGTGGAATAACATAGCGTAGACCACGCTTCAATATTGGGCATAAATCCAAAATATCTGTGACAAGCTCACTGCGACACACTGCTGTGGGAGTATAACCAGCCCTTGAGTCTGAAATATAAAAATCCAATAATGGGATGCAAGACTGTGGACTGGTCCAAGACCTTAAAAATGCATTAGTAGTTCACTAGCCACTCATTGCAACCAATGTGGAAGGAATATTTATCTGAACAAAAACAAAGGTCAAACACTGAAGCAGACGAACACACCAGGTGCCTCTTATTTCAGCTAAGATAGGGAAACTGAGGACACAATGAAAGAATTTAAGAAGGTGTTGTTTGGTATGTTGAGTTTTAATTTCAACTGGAACCTATAGGCGGTGTTAGGATTTAGAAATTGTTGTTGGTATAATGATATGGTGGATATTTTCCCTCCAAAGTCACCAGATCTTTTGATTTTTTTTTTATTTATTTTTTTTTTGGGGGGGGGGTTATCTTGACGTTCACAGATATGCTGTAACTCCTTGATGCCTTCATTTAAATATATAGAGCATAGTGTCTTAGAAATGGGTGTACCTTGCCATAAAAACGTAAGGCATTCCTAATAGCCAACGGGTTAAACTATCTTGTACAAGCTAATGGGTACTTTAGAAATGGCCAGTGAGTACCTATTTCAATAAATGACAGCCAGCCCACCAACTTATCCAATAATTCAAAATTGTTTTCATGATGATTACTTCAATTTAATGGCAGAACAAGCCTAATGCTTAACGCCATTGCTCAATGTTGCAGAGCATGGCAGTGTTACAGAGAGTCAGGATGTCCTTGGTGTATTGTTCCATTTCCAATTACTTTGTTGTGAGTTATTTTTTTTCGTTCTGGGGCAGTTGCTGTTTTCTCCTTGGATATTTGTTGCCATTGACGTCATGAGCGAAGAGTCTTCATGCTGCCACGGTAACCAGCTGCAGGTTACTGTATCGTGCTGAAATGAGAAAAAACCAGGGAGTCATTACGTGTCTCAATGACTTGTTTCTCTACATGAGAAGCCTTGATTTACTCCTCTTCGAAAATACATCAATGCACCTGTCAGTGCTTCACACAAGCATCGGTGGGTTTGATTAAGTCGCTTTTAGTCTCAAACGGCATATAGAACGTCTTGCTAAGAAGAATCTGTTAAGAGGTCAGGAAACAAGGAAAAGTTTATAATTAAGAAGTCCTTCTGACTGTTGGAGTTTAACTTTGTTTTTGTTTTTTGAATAACATGTAGCTGTGGGATATTTCCCTCTTTTTTCCTCAGTTCCTCTTTGCATCTCGATTAGCCTCGATTTGAAGCTTTTCTGGTCTGTGATCAAGCTCCAGGATTAATCCAAATCAAATAATTGAGTGCTACACCACCTATTCTGTCAGAAAATCATTAAAAAGTGGCCCTTTTTTAATTCTCAGCTTCTTCCTCTGAACTTCTTTCCAGATTAAAGACTTTAAGATGTTCTCCTTTGAACTTGATGAAAGCAGTGACATTGTTCCAGAGGTGGCTGGCTATACTGTGAGGTGGTACTGCAAACATTTGATTTAGAGGGCAGGTTTTGAAGTGAAAATAGGGCTGCCGCCACAGGAACCACGCGGGAGTATGCATTTTTGCTTGAGAGTGCTCAGTGACTGAATGGTGTCCGTTTCCCCCCACCTTTTCTCTTATATAAATGATTCATTGTGTAAAATAATTTTTTTTGGCTCTGAGCCCTAAATTGATATGAAGCCTGCTTTAATCCAGCAAACCACAGCACACTATGGCATTAAGGTTGCATGAGGATCAGAGCTGTCACTAGAGCACCATAAGTTCCCTTTGAACATTTCATTAAAGCGCTATAATTTAAGCATAAAAATCCTACATCTTTTGGCAGTCTATTAGAATTTCTATGTGGATGCTGAATTGTGTTTAAAGTTAATCAAAGGGAGAAGAAAAGTACCCAGCAGTCAGAATTAGTCATCAACTGGTATGTTGGTTGCTCTGTTTACACTTGTCCCTTGTCTTTTTGCATCCAGGGTCTTCTCTCTGATTACCACATTAACAGAATCTTCATAAAATACCTCCCAACAGTTAGCTTTAAGAGTTTGCCATCTGTCTCTAATGTAGCTGTGCCAGAATCCTTGAAAGAGTTCTCCAAGCATTTACGACGAAATTAAATACTCTTTGCATATTTTTTTCAAATAAAACAGGATGTTAAATGAAAACATAATAAAAGCTGTTTACTCATCCTATTTAATTGTCACAATGAGCTCATTTTTGACTATTATAGCAGTAGCAGGTGTTCAATTGATGTATGATAGACACTGTAAACTTTCATTGTATAGACACAATAAACAAGGCGTTAAAAATCCATTCCAAATAAAGATTAGGATTGCTATGAGTGTTGTGTTAAAAGAGGGATATAAAAATTCTAAAATAGCAAATGATTACACCTCCTGTCGACAGGTTCAAGGCCACTACCAGTAACAAGTATAACAAGCGCTAAAGTATGTCAATATGCTATTGCAGTGGCTTCATTCAGTTCCAAAATAACTAGAAAAAAATCTTTATTTCAGAAAAATTTGAGTTCAGAAAACTTTCCGGCACACCTGCCCAAAACCTATTTTACCAATAGACGGGATTTACACTGTTCATGTACCATCTAACAAGTTTGGCATACAGAGAAAGGTATCTTCTTCCTCAGTTTTATAATTGAAATCAAGTTTTAAACCGTGTTTTTAGAATCTGAATATTTAATTATTTGATTTTTAACTCCTACAGAATCTGGCACAGATAGGGTTCTTGGAAAGTTTTTGCTTTGAGGTCAGTTGCCGTTGCCAAAATAATCTCCTGGATGCCAGAATAATGGGTGAGAAATGTTTTAGCTATTTTTTTATTATCCTCCAAAATTCAGGAATTTATATACACCAAGATTACCATGCCTTTAAAAACACTGGAAAGTGAGGATGATGATGTCATTGCTTTTTCAGCTTTCAATAGGATGATTGGAAAAATATAAGCTAATTGGAGGAACTTTTTTTGATGTTTTTTAAGGGAACACCTCTAACAAGAAGAAGCAAAAGATATTGGTTTACTCCCATAAGACTGGTTCACCTTTCAGTAAAGTTTCCAGATGCCCGAATGTTCACAGTTCTAATGTTCAGGTATATAGGAATACCCATGAAGTTTATGGGGTTTATTATATATTAAACATTAATGATTTGAAAGCTGAAGACCTCATAGAGAGCAATAGGGAAGCTGATATGTGTGTGACAGCATCACGTGGGTTCTCCAATGGTTCTGCATTGAGAAATCTGTGAATTTCCAAACATCATTATGCTGCCATAGAGCAAATGGAAATTGTTTTGATAGTAGCTGATATAAAACAGTAAAGCTCTGAGGGTGCATCTGTTATGATGCTAAAATAGATAAACTGTAATCAATTTATCTATTTTTTGTATTTTTTGCATGGTTTTATTATTACCTTTGAATTTGAAGTACTGTTTTTCTTACGATGCTAATTAATAACAAGTAATCATTCTGTTGTAATCTGATCAATTTTCAATCATATCACATTAAATGATATGTGGATGGTGACATCCTGCCCAAATTATTTTCAAAAATGTAATGAAAATGTAGTCTGTTTTGCCTGTAAGGACAAGACATGAAAAACAGCAATGTGCCTTGACTGATGGGAGACCTCCATCCATCCTCTCCCACTTATTCCATCAGGGTCATGCTGGTGCCTATCTCCAGCAGTCTACGGGCGAGAGACGGAGTACACCCTGTACAGGTCACCATTCTGTTGCAGGGCAACACAGAGACACACAGTGACACGCAACCGTGCACACACGTTCACACCTAAGGACTATTTAGAGATGCCAATTAACAGTCATGTTTTTGGACTGTGGGAGGAAGCTGGAGTACCCGGAGAGAACCCACACATGCACAGGAAAACCATGCAAATTCCATACAGAAACACCTCCAGCCAAAAATCAAACCCGGAACCTTATTGCTGCAAGGCAACAGTGCTTCTTTAAACTATGCAGTTAAATATTTCTAACAAGACTATAGAGAAGTTTGTCTGCTATAAATGAATCTAAGAGTACGATAATGAGTTTATGATTAACTCATCTACTACATTGAGTTCTGGATTTTGTTTTATTATTTCAAAACTCCTTCCTCTCTTGATATTGTGCTTCTGATCTTGTACAATGACTCTACTTCAGCAGCCCCAAGTGGATTATCACTGATTGATCTTGATTCTGGGCACTCATATGTTGCGTGAACTTAGCTCCTCTCTGCTTTGATCAAATACGATGCAATTTAAACACTCGACTAGACGCAATCGTTTTCTCCTGCTGATCAAACCCAGTTTCTGAAAACAGAACCCTCAGCAGATTTACCAAAGTTACCAAAATAGTTTGTTATGGCAGTGGACTTCATATTTAGTTTGTTTTGTATGCTTGGCCAAACAACCTATCATCTCTCTGTGTTTTCTATCTGTATTCACCCCCCACCATTGTTTCCCTTTCGTCCTCCCATGTAGGTCCATCTCTTGAAGGATCAGCTGAGCGCGGAGGCCACCGCTCGGCTGGAGGCCCAGGCTCGAGTTCATCAGCTGCTTCTCCAAAACAAAGACCTGCTGCAGCACATCTCCCTGCTGGTTAAACAGATCCAGGAGCTAGAATCCAAAATGGCTGGACCAAATTCCAGTGAGTTGATTTCTCATTAATTTAAAAGATTAATTATGATTGAGCTTATTCACATATGATAAATTTGTGTTCATTGGTATAAAATACATATACGGGCATAAAAAAAAAACATTAAACTGGAGAGAAACCTACTACTTCTACATTAACTCCCTATGTTTCAAATTTGTACATCTATAATAATAATGATAGTAAGATTGATAAAAATGATATTATTATACTTCATGCTCAGTTAAAGCAATGTTAACCGCATTGTGCCAAATGCTTAGAGGCCGTGATCACCTGGGAGTTGAAATTTTTTTATTAAATGAGCTCATCACATTTGACCACTAGAGGGCAGTCATAGGCTGGGGTCAAGAGGTTAAACTTACAGCCTTGATGGTATTTTTCATATTAAATATGGAAACAGAAAACGATACAGCGCTGTCATGGTAGAGGAACAGAATTGGGCTACGATGCTAATTCCCGGTAGTGTGCGGATCAGATTCACATGAATGTATTAAGACCAAATGGGTGCTTCATTTGTAGCTGACCAGTCCAAACATTTACCGCTTACATGCATCCAGTAACCAACACTATTATTTTACCCAAATATAACTGTAAAAGTCAATTGTAGAAATTGTGCCAAAATATTTAGCAAATTAAATGTAGAACAAAGTAAAGAATGAGTGCATGCATTCTCAGCACATATGTCCAGTTGTGTTTATGCTCAGAAAGATGGCAGTCCTCAGTAAAACTTTGCTGCTCTTTGAAGCCGCTGCACTTTATTGTGAGCCAGTGATTATGCTTCTTTATCTGCCTCTCAGCGTTCTGATTTTTTTTTGAGAGTCAACACACGTCTTTCTGCTGTTCATCTGTCGTGGCCCCCCTCTGTCCTCTCCAATGGGTCTTTTACAGCTTTGTGCATTTTAAAGCCTTTTCTTTGACTATTCAGACAGACAATCTTCTCAGGGCTACAGCAGCCCAGCCTGCCCTGCAAATGTCACCCTGCAGGAAACGATCTTTAATCTTATCAACAAATGTTTCAAATATGGACTCTTGCTTGTTCTTGCCTATGCAAGTTAAAGTTTTTAGCATGCTGCTCGGTCCCCTCTTGAAAACTTTCTGTAGACACGGAAAACGTTTTTGGACAACTAAAATGGAAAAGGTTGGAACTCGAAATTAATTCTCCACATTTACTTCGAAAAATCTGTAACTGCTCAGTTCTGTTTGTGGAAAGTGTTTAGATTTGGCATGCCTGGTGCAAGATGACCATTCAAAATTAAAAGGGGCACATCTTTCAGTGGCAATGCAACTCGCTTTCTCTGTGGTGTATTATGATTGACAAGCTTTTACTGAGCTAGTTATTTTCAGCGTTATTAGTCACACCTGTCATCTGCCTAAAATCCATGGACAGCATGACCAAGATGAAAGAAATTCTTATATTATCAGATTTTTTTTTAAGTATCCAATAACTCTTTTGGGGTTTAAATGGCTCTCTCTTCAAGAGGAATCAGAGTTTAAAGGCTTTAGAAGATGGTAGCTGTACATTCCAATCACGTCCATGGTCACAAATCCATCACCTAGACATGCAGGCAGATTAAAGCTCTTGTCTTTTTTGAAAAAATAAGCTGATCAGAACTTCAGTGTATTCATGAACAGTGCTGTGATTGGAGGCCACCTCAAAAATTTGGTCCAGGCATGTAATTTCCTAGCTCGTGAGTTTTCTTTTGTTATATGTTAATGGCATTATAACGCAGTAGAAAGGACGATGCATGACAGCAACTCTGGCATGAAGCAATAAGGTACAAGTATCTCAGGGCAGATGGAAGTAAGTCTGCAAAAGTTTGATATGTACAAACTTTACACTGCCTTCAGTTTAGCTAAAGAACATTTTGTGGCATGCTTACTTAAATGGATTACCATCAGGAAATTGATCTGAAATTGATTTGAAATTATTAAACTTCCTCACTTTCTTGCAAAGTGAATAAATAAGACAAACATATTATATAGATATACATATCTACATATATTTATATGTAGATATGTATGTCTACATATCTAGATATAGATATACATTTTAATTTTCTAATTAAACAATGCAAATATGCATGAGCATGAGTTGTTTTTTTCCTGTTGTTTAAGAACTGAGATTTGGAAAGCAATGTCTGCAAAGTGTTTTTTTTTTTTATTTGTGCCTTAAGTTTTATGTTAAGAAGATGCACAATTTCTTTAGAGCACCTTTGAGCTGGAGGTCAGTGCTGCCTGCCTTTTAACACGGCGGGTAAATGACTTCACTGAGGTCCAGCATGATGATGAAATACTGTGAAACACATTTACTTTCCTTGCTTTGTCAATGCCTCCAGATATTTATTTTGCTAGGATTTATATTGCTTCTTTTTCAACTGTTTTGGTTTATTGATGGCATATTTATGGAAATATATCTGATGGGAGAAAATGTTTCCTACTGTGGTATATTATTTAACTTGTTTATTCGGATCTTTGTTACACTCCATCCTTCTGTATTTTTTTTTAACTTTTTTACTTTTCTCCAGTGGGCTCCCAGGACAGCTTGTTGGAGATCACCTTCAGATCCACGGTACCTCCAGTGATTTGCGACGCCACCACACCCAAATCCGAAGTGTCGGATATCAACCTCTCTGCACTAAGCCCCGGTGATGCAACCAGCAACGCTTTTTCCTCTACCAACGGGACTTTTGGAAGCCCACTAGGTAGGGAACAGTGTCTGTTCAAACTGGATTGTTTCCGTTTCCTCCCAGGACCGCCGGGGCCTCCACCTCCTCGACTCCCTTCGCCTCCCCCGTTGCTCAAGCCTAACACATCCGTGACTCGAGGTCGAGATGTGCCTGATGCTCCGACAAGCATCTTATCCAGAGAAATGAAATCTTTGGACTGCCTGGAGTTCTCCAGGTTTCGCGAGTCGGGCATCGCTTCAGAGTACGAGTCGAACTCGGATGACAGCGATGATGGGGAGGATGAGGGGGAGGAAGAGGAGGATGATGAGATCGAGATCTTTGGTTGGGGAACAGATGAGGAGACATTGAGACTGCTTAATGCTCTCAACAGACAGGGAGCTCCTGACTGTCTGGGAGATGAAATAGCCGTTTGAAACTCTCTCTGTTTGGGCAGAAACTCACCTATTACTGACTCACATCAAAAGTTTCTGAGAGTTTGATTTGGTGGACTAACCTCTGTCAGGTTTACACAGATGTTTCTATGGACCTAATGTAGTTGTACCATCTAGATAAGGAATTTTGTGCTTTGTTTGTATCTGAGCTTCAGTGTTTAGGTTTGTTAACTTATTTTTTTAAACTATTATTCGTAACACTGTGAAATCCAACTTTACTTGTTATGCATCAAAGCTACTAATTAGTTTAGTTTACCTTGGTGTGTCATACCTCTCAGCAAAATAAATCGGATTTCTTATTTTTTTATTGTCTCCATTTAGAATTTTTTCTTGGTACTGCAACTCAAGGAATTTACCTCCCAGCAACCAATAGAATATTTTGTGATGGTTGTTTTTACTAGGTTAGAGCATCCTAGCATCAGCATGAATGTATTTGTAGTTTATAGCAAAAGCTGTAAAAAGCTAAACTACAAACCTTTCACACTGGCAGAAAAGCCTGTTTAAAGCCGAGAACAATCTGCTTTTAGTGGCAGTGGGAACAGCTCACTGACGCCTGTCTACCCTGGTCAAAAGACTCGAGTCAAACGACTTGGCAAGCAACCTGCGTTAAAATCGCCTCAGCTCTGATCAACATGCTGTGGGAACACCAGAGCGAGGTTGACACTCTAAATTGCGTGACGCCATTGAACGCATGTTTGGACGTCAACACACTGTGGCAGTTGCTTCTGATCTAACAAGTCGAAACAACTCAGTTTACATTAATTAAACATGGCGCAGCACTGATGAGAGGGATTCTGACGAATAGGAGTGAAACCACAAAGAATATTGATTACTCTCTGGCTCCCTTCAGTGAAAGGGTGGAGTCAAAGTAAAAAAGTGGATTTTGCTGGGAGTTGCAGGGAAGTGGGTTGCCATTCAGCTGTCGTTTGACTGGGAAGGGTCCTTTTGAACAACTGACGCTGTACTTTCCTGATTTCTGTCGCGCTGTCGACATTAACACTCACCCAGCGTGATGTCATCATTAGACACATCCCCAGTGGTGGGGGACAGCGACACACAGCTTGCCAGCAGTCGGGTCAAATGGGAAAAGAGTCAAAGCCGATTGTTAGAGAGTTAACCCAGTTTTGAAAAAACTAGAGTTTTCAGTGTGAAGCAGCTTTGGTTTGAGCACTTTGTTAAAGAAGCAGAAAAAAAAAAACTTCTCTTTTTCACTTTAGGTTGTGTGAGCAATGCAAAAGATAGAACGTGCTTTACTGGCTTTAAACAAACACCTTTTTTTTCTACCACAATCCTCACTCCACTTTTTATACGTTTATGTATATTTACTACTGTGATCTAATTAAGTTCTTCACATCTCTGGCAGGCAGATTACTGATGTGTAAATTACAGATTTATCTCACCAGCGAATATAACCCACCATTATTCCACCAAAGTGCTGCTCTGCCTTATTGATTTTGTGTTGCTTTATTGTTAAGGCTGATATTCTATCAGTGAGAGTCCTGTGCTAACACTGCAGTGAAGATACAGAAGATACAGTTGGGGTTAAAATCTAGTATTTTCCAGTTCTAGATATTTATATGTCTGGTTGAAGTGAGAAATTACTCAACAATCATGTGATATTGTTAAAATAAAAACCACAACATGTTCATGTTCAACTTAATAACTTTTTTTCTCCATAGTCTTGACTTAATATCTCCGCTTGGGTATGATCTGTTCCAATGACAGTTCTTTCCTTGTAGTTCATTCAGATTCAAATAGTGTTGACATATGCATTAAGCAACTTTAACCTGAGGGTCACTATTCTTTACCCTTTTTACATTGGTAATGTCATACATTTTAAAAATAGAACAGGCAAATTGTGAGATTTAAATTCTTAGATTGAGCTCTTGAGTTTCCCAGTTTCCCACTTTCTCCCAAGTGTCTTTGTTTTGAGCTGCGTTCAGGCCGGGCACATTTTCTGCATCAGAGCATGCAAAGATTTACATGCAAAGTATATGGGGGACGGTGTCAAGAGGTCTAGCGGCACGTTGGAGCATCGGGAGTGGGGCATACGAGCATTCTAGCTTTGAATCTTCTGAGTGTTCAGGCATCCGAGCGTTGGAGCACCCGAGTGTTTCAGAAAATTTTACTTTTGCTGCTGGACGCCGAAGCGTTAACCAATCAGAAAAGCTGATCCAGGAGTTTTTGGATGGAGATAGACACTACCTGCATGCTGTTACCGTTGCTCCAGAAATGTCTACATATGAAGAATAAATAAATATCAAGGGGGTAAACTCCAAAGGTTACAAAAAAGCCGGAAGAATGGATTTTTAAGAAGAAGGAACAGAGAGCGAGCTCTGATCATAATTGCTGCAGTAAAATATTTGTATTAACTATAGCAAAACAGTTTATAAATACACAAATTAATTAAAAATGTTAAAACATGCCAACGAAAGATATTTGATTATATTTTCTGGTATTTGGAGTTTTTACAACAAACCTTAAAAACTCTTTATATTCACTTCCATTTGCTACGAACGTCAGCGGAAAATCCCCCACAGGCTAGCCGCAGCAGAAAGCTTTCAGTAAGGATTTCCATGCTGCCGACCGGCGGTATGCTGGAGGTCTGGTGCTCCAAACAAGAACTACATATTTTAGTGGGATCTTAACATATAAAGCCAAGCTAAAGCTCAAAGCTACAGAACAGAGCAGATAAACAACCAGAGTGCAGAGCTCCAGAGCCTCAAAGCGTCAGAGCAACTTGACCAGTGTCTGACCCAGTGTCCAAATTTTGCCGTTTAGGTGGTTTTAATGTGAAGAAAAGTTTTGTTTTGAACGCAGCATTAAAGTGCACTGTAGTTTTTAAAGTGCAGCAATCCTAAAACCTCTGGACCTTAAGAAAACATGATTATGTATGTATTAGGCTGCTGCTTTTATTGACGAACCAAAATTAGACTTTATTTGAGATTTATGACCATGAAGGAAGCTTTCATGGTATGTTGGCATGTTGTCAAAACCATCCAGTATCATAGAACAGCCTGTGAATTTGAATATGGGGAAAAAAATTGCTGCATTTAAGATATAGCATTATTTAAAAGCTGCAGGCAGCCATCAGGTGAGACTAACTTGAGTCGCGCGTGGGAGAAAACAGCCCCGTCTCTTATTGTACTTGAGTCGGTACATTAACTCTATAAATGAATTCTCAACAAAAGAGGCAGACTGAGTGAAGCTTTTAGTTGAGCACTTCATCATCTCTCAAGGTTCCCATTTCAGAGTTTCCCTAAAACCTGAAACATCCAAAAGGTGAGATGTAAACATTCATTTCTGAATATGGCGTTTTAGAACCAAGACATGAAATAAGAGTCTTCAGAGACAGTCTCATATTTGCAGGAAATGCTGTTTAAAAACAGTGAGCTGAAATATTTGACCCTAGAGAGACAATCTTTCTGTCAACACAAGCATATTTTCTAGGTTTCTAAGATCTATCTTAGTAATTTCCTTCTTTCATTGCCCGGCCTTTTAGATTGCTTTCTTTAAAGCTCCCCTCTGTGCGTCAGACACACTGACATGACTCTTAACTACAATGCAGTAGCTGAGCTCTAAATATGGTACTTTCTTTTTTTCAACAGATGGTATCTTTTTGGTATCAGTGCAAGGCGTTGCAATTGACAAAGACTCCATGATGGAAGTCGAAAGATTTCAGAAAAACTTAGCAAATGTCCTTTTGCCTCAGATTTAAACCTGTTTTTGGGATTTCAATATACAAACCTGTTTCCTTTTTTCTTCTGTCTCTTGTTAAGAAGATATTGGGAGAATATGAAATCAGATAATTGCTAAACTTGTCAGGCATTTGATTTCTACCTGCAAAATAAAAAAAAGATTCAGGTTAATTTAAGAATAAAACCTGTTCGCTCTGAAAGTTGGTACAGCAGGGTTATAAAATGGAGTCTCTTCCTCTTGCTAAAGTGAAAACAGCTCGTTTTGTCATGAAATTAATAAATAATGAGTGCGATTAAATTAAGACCATTGTTAAAATCTGTTTTCCGAAGAAGTAGAATCTTTGTCTATTTGTAATTGTTGGCCAAGTCTCAATAGAAATGTGCATCTTTATGTAGAAAATCTTCTTTCTGCTCCATCCCACTAAACCTTTCAACTATTCTGTTTGCCTTTTTGTTTGCTTTCTCTCTCCCTCCGCAGATTCTTCCCTTTCAGTTGTCCACACTTCCCCCTTCTTTTGTAATTCATGCAAAGCTGGCATTAGCTGGAGTCAAAGACCACTGCTTGTTTGTTTCATTCATTCAACATGAAAACAAAAACAAATGAAACTCCCCAATTGTTGCTCACAAATACAAGATATTGTCTCTTTTGTTTACATCCAGCTCTGGGTAAAGCCTAGTGGCACAAAGGGTTATTAAAGTATTAATTTTCATTCATGCCAAAAGCTAAAAAGTTTTCATTTTTGGCTCTGATGATGAATGCTGGAGTATTTGGCAATTCGAAACTCAACTGAGACTTAAAGCAGGGTTGAGCAAAATCTCAAAGTGCTTAACGTCATTATCACAGAGCTTTAGCCTGATATGATCAAAGCAGCCAGTATGATTCCAGTGAGTTGATTTTTATCCAACGGTTTGCCTTCTGAATCTGTTATCTTTTGGGGGCATGGAAGATTTAGTTGTACAGAAAACTGTCCTCAAATTGTGCACATAAAATACAGTTCCTTCCACACCTATTTGAATCCGGCATACATATGCAGAAAGCCTTAGAATAAACTTAAGATAGTAGAAGCTCCCATGATAAAAAAAAAAAGTAATATTTGTCTTTTGAAGAATTACTCTTACCACATTTATTTAAAATAAGTTTTTCTGGAACATGAATAGAATAGAATAGAATAGAATAGAATAGAATAGAATAGAATAGAATAGAATAGAATAGAATAGAATAGAATAGAATAGAATAGAATAGAATA
>NW_015150520.1:611335-637332 GCF_000732505.1 Cyprinodon variegatus | reverse complement strand
AATAGAATAGAATAGAATAGAATAGAATAGAATAGAATAGAAAATCCCTTTATTGTCTCACAATGTGGAAATTGTGTTGTTACAGCAGTAGCAAAAGAATATAGCAAAATTGGTAACACAATGTGGACCTTAGAAAAGTGTATAACAATAGGAGAATAAGTAACAGAGTTAAAAATAATTTAATAAACAAATAAGTATTGTATTGTACAGTGTTTTAACAATATAAATACTGTGCATCTGGAGAATAAATAAGCAATATACAGCTGTGGGTATTTTAACAGTAATGGATTTGTAAAAATAGCAACGCCAGAGATGTGCAAAAAAATGACAGCAGGATGTTATTTAAGTGACTAAGACAGAAACTGTGAAAAAATCAGCATGAATTTAACAACTTATTGGGATTGTCTGTAACAGTGATGGTTATAAACTCTTAAAGCTGCTGGGGAGGAGGATAGATGATAACGCCCCCTGGTGCACTTAGGGTGCAGCAGTCTGTCACTGAAGGAGCTTTCCAGTTCAGCAACAGTTTCATGCATTGGGCAAAAGACATTATCTAACAAAGATGTTATTTTAGTTAGGATGCTTTTGTCTCCCACCTCCTGCACTGAGTCTAGAGGGGATCCAATCACACAGCTGACCTTCCTGATCAGCTTATCTGCTTTCTGGAAGGTCTTTAGTAGCGTCCCCGGCCCTCAAAAAAAGACCTGTTTTCTCAGCATGATGCATCTCTTATGCTTTTAAGTTAGTCTCTTTAGACTTTTTGATTGTTTTGGGGTTAAACCATTAGATGTTACGTACTTGACATACGGTGTTTAAAGTTTGTCATGTGAGAATGTTAGTGAGAAGAAAAAAAAACAGGTATCAAACAAAAGATGAATATTCCACCATTAAGTTAAGGTTCAATAAACTGTATAAATAATGCCTGGTATCATAAATATAAAAAAAAACAACCTTTTAATTTGAAATCATGGTGCTCTCTGTCAGATACTGGGAAAATTATCCAAACCATCAGCCGGAATGAACACAGGAAATGTTCATTACACATTAAAGATATATTTGGTATAATAATTTCCTTCGCCAAATTAATGTAATCAAGTGCTCTACCAGGAGTGCAAAAGATTATGAAAGGTGCTGTTAGACATGCCATGGCCTTAATCATGAATTATTCCAATAGGTCTTAAGGATCCAAATCTTAAACCTGATCAGAACAGAATCTAAAAGGAGATGGAGAAATCTGTTATCTTAGTTGTGAAAAAAAAGGATAATATTGTGTGAGCTGCTAACTTATCTGCTTGGATAGCCTTACATCTTTATTAAAGTCGTGACAACTCATCAAAGGGAGACAGATGGGGAGTGATATGCGGCGAAGATTCCTGATTGAAATCAGATGGAGGACATAAAAGTTCAGGATCATCGCTTTCAGTGGCCACATCTCGTCCATATAAATTAATTTCCCTGAAATTATTTGGACACACTGCGGGGGTAGACAGATTAAAGTATGAAAAGTGCAAAGAATGACCTTTATCCTTCAGTACCTTCTATATAATCTTTTATTTTTTCTTCATCTTTCTTACTTAACGTTTTTCTTTGCAATTATGTTGACTTTATATTATTTCAATCTTTCTTTGATGCTTCAATGCATTCAATATTAAATGCTGTTATTTAAATGGTTGTGTAGGTTCCCATTCATCGAGGTTATGGCCTTTCTTACAGCTTGAATGATAAGCATTAGACTTCAATGTGAGGGAGGCTTGCTTTGATTAAGTTTGTAGCCTGTTGAATTGATCTAAATTGAAATTCTGAACTGAATACATAAGTTGATTCTAGATGTTTTGCATAAGTTTTTTCTTATAATTGTAAATTGGTATTTTTTTAAAAAGGATTAGGGAGTTAAACTAATTCCATAAGTTTATACATATACTATATGTAAGCTATATTTTGATGTGTTAGTGACTGCTACCTCTCATATGTATAAAGAATTGAAAATGTCTACTGCTTCCCTTTTGACAGATATAATCAAAGAAATTTGAAAGTTATTTGTTTTGCTTTCCTGTACAATATGTACACCGTAGATTCTAAAGTCTTCAATCACATTTCTACCAAAATGTTTTAGATTTTATTCAGTTAAATCTAAATTAAACAATAAAATTCAACAAATTAGTTTTTACCTTTGACTTAAAAGAACTCCGGATTTCAGGACTTTTACATTCTTCTGGAAGTATATTCCGGATAAATGGCGCATAGGACTTCAATGCTGGTTCTCCGTGCTTAAAGTCTATTCTCTGAGCTACAGGGAGCCAGTGGAAGGACTTCAGAACCTGGTATATGTGCTCTATTTTCTTAGTTCTAGTGAGGACATGGGCAGCAGCTTTTCAGATCAGCTGCAGCTGTCTCATGGGCTTTTAGGCAATCCTGTGTAGATACTGTTGCAGTAATCAATTCGACTAAAGATAAATGCATAATTGAGTTTCTCTAGATCCTGTTTGGACATTAGTCATTTAATCCTGTTCTTCAAGTGATAAAAGACTGCCTTAGTAAATGCCTTTTTTTGGCTCTGAAGGTTCAGGTCTGAGTCCATCATCATGACACCAAGAATTTGGTCATAATCAATTATTTCTAGCTGTAGTAGCTGAAGCTGTGAAATTATGGCACATCCACATATTGATCGGTTGTAAGCATCTGGTGTTATTGTGATATAAAACTATTTCGACTTGATAATTATGGTAACTGATCTGCTATAATCTAAGCAAAGGGGAGCATGTAGATGTTGAATAGCAGGGGCCCGAGAAGGTAGCCTTGAGGAACGCCACATGTGATTTTCTGGTCCCTGATTTAAAGTCCCCTACTGACACATAAAAGTCCCTTTCCATCAAGTAGAATTTAAACCAGTCCAGTGCTGTACCAGAAAGGCCGACCCAGTGTAACAGACGCTTTAATAAAATCAGATGATCAACTCTAGCTGCACTGAGGTCCAGACATACCTATAATTCCATTGGATAATTATATCAACTTAATTTAACTTCTCCAATAATTTGCTTTGCTCATATTTCCCCCAAAATGGCTTAGAATTGCAATTCATAGAATTTAATAAAATAGATTAGCATCTGTGCTTACTTAATTATCCTCCCCATTGGGAAATACCCTGAAACCAATTAGTCCCTTTGAATCAACTTATTGCCAAGCAGCAAAAAGGGAGATCTACCAATATTTCTTTATTTTTATCAAGTAATACTGTATATCTTTTTTTATATTTAAAGCTGCTATATTTAGTTCTTGTTTTTGTCTTCCCCTCTTTCCATTTCATCACATTTGTATTTCTTTAAATTGTGTCACCTGTGCTAAGTCCTTGTGTTGTCTGCTGAACTCAACATTTCCTCTGACCTCCAGAATGTTGAACAGACTGTTATTTTTATGCAGTCTCTTGTTGCTGCTTTAGGCCTAAGTGATTTGTGTTTTGTGACGGAGGGGAAAAGTATAGCCCTCAGCCTTTCAACTTGGCAGATGGGCAGATAGTAATTACTCTGTGTCATGCTTGTGGAAGACGGTCTTATGAGAGCAACCTGTCAGAAAATGTTTACAAACCTTTCTGTAGGTACATATGGTGCTCCCAAGCTTAAAACCAATCATTATGAAGATTAATGCTCCAGGTTACTTAATTTGTTTTAATCATTAGGTATCTGTCGATCATCTGCCCTTTAAGAGACGTGCGTTTTGCATTTGAATTGATGGAAGACAAGATGGAATATATTTCTGGTTGCTGTGACATGAGCTAATAAGTGCACTTAAAAAATACATTGATTTACACATCCAAAAGATAAAAATAAAATGGACATAGACAAACTGGAAAACAGATTTCTTCTAGTCCTAGAATTTTTCTTGAAAAGGCTCAAATCCTTCTTTTATTTAGCATTAACTAAATGTTAAAGTTGTTTGCTCCCGAAAGCCACATTGCCAGCTTACACAACAGTGCAGAGCTGGGGTTGGTGACTTGTATTGATTTCTCTGTCACATACGCATGTTGTTTGAAACCGGGGTTAAAGACTGGGACAGGAAAGGGGCACTGCAGATCGATTTAGACCACAGTCTGATACACAAACCACAACCTTACAGGCTCAAAGTCATTCAACCAACCTCTAACACTCATCCATAACCTCTGGACATGTGGTCTGGTATCGTTTTACATGTTCAATATAATATAACTTCAGTTCATTAAATTGAGACTGTCGGCACACTGAGATAAACTGGCTGCTGGCTCTGTTTCGTTTGGCCTCTCGCTAATACTACTGGACTGGTTATGTTTCCATGGACCCACTGATGACTGGTGCTGTGTGGGAAATAAACATATAAAAAAATCTGTTTGAAAGGGTAATAAATAAAAAGAAAAACATTAAATAGAGACAAATACAAGTAAAACATCCAAATAATTTTGTAATATTGTATATACAAGGATGTCTTGAATATTTATATGTGACAGACTGGATTAGAGAGACCTGGCTGTCTGATCTAATCGAAAATTTGCCTTTAGATGTTCAAATTTATCATATTGGCAAAAGGGATTACCAGAAATTTTGAGTGTAAAACTTTAGATAAACACGGTGAACTTTTATTGGTTGGATACTCTATATCTCTCCGACACCGCCGTGCAGCTTTAACTGTGTCTCTTCGATTTACTCTGGAGCATGCCATATGTTTGTTGGTGGCGGCTTTTGTTTTGCATCTTATCCCTTTTTTTTAAGTGATTTGTTTCTGAATTTTTTAATAGAAATTAAGGCATTAAACATAATAAATGTACAAAAAAACAGGGTGCCAAGTCTGTCCTGTTTTTCAAGGCACCTGTTAAGTCATTCTTATTAATGAGAAGTTCCACTGTTAGATGATGTAGATGTAAGGAAACTTTTACATTAGAACATTAAATCCCTGAAATGAATGGTTCCTTCTGTGCCAGAAGAGCAGCATGAATAAAGAGCTTCTAATGCTGAGGATTGATGTTCACACTTCAACAATAATAATAAGTGAAAACAGAGACTCCATCAAAAACAACCTAAAGGAATGAGTTATATAGAGAGACAACTTGACAGCCTGTTGCTAGTCACGGTGCGGGGGGGATCAGCTGCAGAAAAGTAAATCAGAATAGAGCATCATCAATAAGACCAAAGGAAGAAGGATTTGAGGTGGGTGGTTAGTTTTATGGAATATACAAGAAGAAATGAATGGGAACTAGGGGCCAAATCAATTCAATTCAGTTTATTTATGTAGTGCAAATTCATAACATGTCATTCTCAAGGCACTTTACAGTTCACCAGATCATACAGTCAAATTGATTCAAAGTTTTCTATCTAAGGAAAACCAGCTGATTTCATCGACTCATTGACTGGAAGGCAATCCCTCACACTAAGTATGCTTATAGCGAGAGGAGAGGAAAAACTCCCTTTTAACAGGAAGAAGCCTCCAGCAGAACCAGGCTCAGTGTGAGCGGCCATCTGCTGAGGCCGACTGGGGTTCAAGGAGAAAAAAGCAGAGATACAAAAGGCAACTGTAAAAGGCGGCCCCGCCCAGGAAACACACAGCCAGGCAGACGAGCTCCGAGCCAGCTCCCATGTCAGAGGATGAAGAGAGCACATCCAGCCAGTCACAGTCAGAGAAACAGGACTACACTGTAAAACAGGCAGCTCTCGAACATCTATAAACAAAGGTGTTGATGGCAGCAGCACAGATGATATGATAGACATCTCAAAGGCAGAGTTTAAACCATGCGGTTAAATTGTAGATGATTCTTTCGGAAGCTGTTTTTGTAGCTTCTTTTGCTTTAGAATGAATATATATTTGATACAATTCTTTTTATTAATAATTTATTTTACACATACTTAAGTAATACATTCAACAAAATCTGAGGAGCCCGAAAAAGCCAGCTATTTATGGAGAGTCAGTCCAAAAACAAAAAAGGGTGGAATTTCCCATCACTTGTTGGAATGTCTGAAATCTGACATTTATGTGGATAGGGTTTGAAAGTAATGAAATATTGAAAGCAAGTGATTAACATTATAGTCACATT
Source organism: Cyprinodon variegatus (assembly GCF_000732505.1). Classification (NCBI taxonomy): domain Eukaryota; kingdom Metazoa; phylum Chordata; class Actinopteri; order Cyprinodontiformes; family Cyprinodontidae; genus Cyprinodon; species Cyprinodon variegatus. Next base: position 631,280 of record NW_015150520.1, on the reverse strand, counting down.
GAGAGGAACTCATGGAACAGACTTACAAATATTGATCAATATGCAGAAACAAAAACAAGATTGGGAATTAGATTTTATTGTAGGCTTTGTACATTTGAGGACTTACAGGAAAATGCTAAACCATCATGAACCATCCTCCATACTGGATGGTGGTGATAAGACTCACCTTCACTATTGGCTTATGTCCAAGAATTATGGGGAAAGGAGGAAGAAATCAAAGAGGATGACATGCAGAGAAATACAGCCAATTTAGGATAAGCAGCAAGTTTAATGAAAAATACCATCCCTGAAAGTCTATTTAAATATGTTTATTTGGAAATGCAAATGACTGAGAAACAAAATCCCTCTCATAGTCTGTGGTACATATGGTCACACATACAAATATGGTTGGCCGTCCAACCCTGCACCCCTCCACCCCCTGCTGTCCAATGTTATATACATGTGTTTTCTTTGGAGTTTTTTTTTTTTTTTTTTTTCTCCCCCCCCCTCAACATTTAACACAAAATCTAAACTGGTTGGACTTTTTTTCCTCCCTCAGCCCCAGCCATCCTGTCACATTTTAATACAGCTGGTCTCTCCGTGGGCTTAGCCAATTCATACGCTTTACAAGCTGATTGTTTTCCTGCTTGTATAAAAATCTGTTTCTCTCCCAACCGGCTGATAGCAACAGGCACCGTTCTGTCAGCATCACAGCCACAGAAGTCATAGCTTTAAAGGAATAGTACACCCAAAACATGATTAGCCTTCATTTTCTACTCACCCCCATGCTGAACAACACTCTGGAGTACTTTTTTGATATCTCAAATGCATCTGGAGATCTGGGAGGCTTCTTGCTGTCTGCTGACATTCAAATAATGGAGGTCTATGGTGCCCGAGACAGAAAGGTCCATAAAAGTCCACAAAAAACGTGTCAATATTCCTCCATACTGCTCGTCCAATGTATTCCAAGTGTCCTGAGTGGGTAGCATCCAGAATTTACTCGAAACGAAGTCATTTAGATGTTTTTAGAGCATAAACAGTAGTGTATAGGATTTCCTGAAAGCGCGCGCCTGCACGTTCATGACGCTACGGAAGCCGGCAGACCAAACCAGATGAAAGTGCGCATTCAGCGTCTGCTCTGCCGATAATGCAAGCGTAGAAGAAGAAATGTGCTGTTTACCTGTACAAAGAAAGAAACAACTAAAGAAAAATGTCTGAGGACTTCAGTGTTGAGGAAGAGCATGAGTTCTTTGCCGAGCTGAATGCGCACTTTCATCTGGTTTGGTCTGCCGCGGTTTCCGTAGCGTCGTGAACTCGCAGGCGTGCGCTTTCAGGAAATCCTATACACTACTGTTTATGCTCTAAAAACATTCTAAATGACTTCGTTTCGAGTAAATTCTGGATGCTACCCACTCAGGACACTTGGAATACATTGGACGAGCAGTATGGAGGAATATTGACACGTTTTTTGTGGACTTTTATGGACCTTTCTGTCTCGGGCGCCATAGACCTCCATTATTTGAATGTCAGCAGACAGCAAGAAGCCTCCCAGATCTCCAGATGCATTTGAGATATCAAAAAAGTACTCCAGAGTGTTGTTCAGCATGGGGGTGAGTAGAAAATGAAGGCTAATCATGTTTTGGGTGTACTGTTCCTTTAATCTGATGCTGTTAAATCGTGTCCCCTTCTGTGTGCCTGTTTGACTGGATCATTAATACTTGTCACAGAAGTAAAGACCTGGAGGCTGCTGAAATCATTAATTTGGGAGTGTCTTGAAAGTTTTATTCAAAACTTACTGTTGTGAAACTCATGAAAGATAAAATGAATTTAAATGTGATGTTTATTAGATGCAACCAACGACAGGAAAGGATCCCTGCTTCTTTTTTTAATGCAGGCTGGCACCCCTAATAATAGCTAAAAAAAGAAATAAACTCCCAAACAAAGTGGAACACCCTGTAAAATCGTCACAGGACAACACTTCATTCTTCCATGCTTCTTTTGTCTCAAGGATTCAGTGTTGCAACCTTCAAACAGCTCTGAGTACATTTCTGCTTTGCTACAGCCCCACATGTGGTGAAGATCTGCTTTGATGTTGCTGTGGTGCAGAACTTACTGCTGTTTTTCATGACAGCGTAACTCGATCCATAATCTGCAGCAGGTGGAGGCCCAGATGTGAATGACCAACATGTTAAAATGAATATAAAAAATGGTCTATTTCTGACTGATAAATTTTAGAACTTAATTCCAATATGCATACATTTAATTGCTTAATTGCTTGTTTTTCATGTTACACTGGTTTGACTGGATCCGTTTTCTCCCTGCTTGCAAATTATTTTTGGAAGTCATGTCACATGGTTTGATGGTTCTAGTAGAAATATGTTTCCTGGTCGGATGAAATATTTTGGTGTTAACCAGCCTTTGTTTTCTTTTGAAAAGTTTTTTCTTTTTTTTGGATGACCTAGACACTAGCCTTTGAACCAGTTTTTTTTTTTTTTTTTTTGTCATAGAAAATACAGTTTAAACCACTATGAAAAAAACGAAAGAAAAAAGATAGAGAAAATTCCAAATGCTCATATTTTTATTTTTTTTTATAGGAGTAAACTTTTACAGTGTTTTATTATTTCATTCTTTATTTACACAAACTAAAGCAACTGCTCTCATTTCAGCTCTTGCTTTAAAAACCTCCTTTCGAAGGTTAATGTTATGAATACACTATCATTACAGTTGAATTTATTTTTCATGAAGGGTAAATCTACCATTTTGAATTACAAAAACTTATCTTAAAAAATTTCTAAACTCAGCCTTACAGTATCAGATTTTTCAAGCGTTTAATATTCTGTATGATGTAAGTTTTATCCTAAGAAGAATTGTGCTTCGCTTCCAATCAGTTCTATAATGTTCAAAAAAATAATAATTTGTTATGCTTTTTCATTACGTAAATCTGTTAAAAGGTCATTTCTCCCTTTCGTTTTTGTAAAACTATGTTGAAGAAGGCCTGCATTCCTCACTCACTCTTTGAATTCGTGATCATATGGAGATTGTGATTCGACAAATCTTGAGATCATTAATTCACCCCTGCAGAAAGCCTAGGGCTGTTTTCACTCTTTGCTGCTATTCATACAAGTGTGAGTTCAAATCTCTAAAGCAAACACAAAGAGAAGCAGATAAGAGCTAAAAACCTGGATCAACAATTAGACCCTTTAATTTCATTCAAACATATATATATATATATATATATATATATATATATATATATATATATATGTTATTTTTTTCTATTTTAATCCTACACTTGTCCCTCTATCTCCTAGGGAGTTGTTTGGTCGGATGGAAGGTGATTTAGAAAATAATGAATGAATTATTGATAGCTTAGATATGTAGCAGTCTGGCAGCATTCAGTATTCATGTCGTATACTGTGTTTGTTTTTCTTATTTCTAAGAAATGTCTTTATCTCCATCAGATTGATGTTTTATTCAGTTTTTTCCTAAAACAAGAGAGTTCTTTTCACAACAATCCCAAACATTTAAGATCGGATGAAAGAAAATGCTCTGTTTATACTGTATATAGTTTTGATTTCATAATCGGTGGGTTTACATCCTACTATTAGAGCATGGTGGGTGACAGAAACCAGTAGAGGTAGACTGTGTTTGGAGAGCATTTGCTTCAATCGAGACATTCATCTTAATCAGTTTTTGAGTTTTTTTTGTCGAAGTTAATAAATCATTTCCACCTTCCTCAGCCTTCCTGGTACCACCTGAAGTGTGATTTGGTTTGGCAAGCTGTGTATGTCTCACTCATAATAATCTTCCTCCATCTCTTAAGATTCATTATGTGTCTGCAGCCTAAGGATGCACATTTTAACTCTCATTGGGAGCTGCTTTTTCCTGCAGCTTTCTCATGAAAAGTGGAAATCATTTATCTGCTTAACTGATTCATATTAAAACACTGTAATTCTGAAGCCCTGTCTCCAGTTGTCCTGTGAATACCCTCACAGTCAAAGACCACCAGTTCTGTCATCAGCAAATAAAAATGTAATTTACAATTGCAGAGTTGCATAATATAAAATGATGCAGCCTAATGAAATGGTACATTTCTTCTAAACAAAACAACTGTAGTCATTTAGTGAAAAACTAGATTTGCATAACAGCTGACTGATAAAGACTCCTACGACAAGTCTGGAGCCCTTGTAAAATGTTTTTGTACCTGAGTGAAGATTAGAAATAGGAGAAAAATGGTGAATGCAACATTTTCTCCTAAATCCATCGTACAAACAATTTAAGAACAAATTTAATAATTATGAAAATAATACTAATTGAACTTTAATAATCTCACATTGGAGAAATGTACCACTGCATTTAACTTGGGGAGCAGTGGGCTGCCATCGCGGGGCGCCCAGGGAATAGTGTGGGGTTAAGGGTCTTGCTCAGAGACCCAGAGTGGGACTGTGGGAGTGGCGCTCGAACAGAAGCTCAGGATTCCAAGCTCTATGCCCTAACCACTAGGCTGCAACTCCCCAATTTGTGTGTACCAACAGTTCTTGGATTAGGCCCACTGAGCGTAGGCCAGGAAACCAAACAGATTAAATTAATACCCCCAATACTCCAGGGGGGCTTAGTTATCAAGGAGATGGAGGATAAATCCAACAAATACAGACATGTCGGCAAGTTGGTCTGAGTTCAATCGTGTCGATCAGAAACTTTTTTCAGTAACTTATCATTTTGAGACACACCCCCACTGGAATCCACGCACTTTTAATCATTAATGTAATAATGAAACCTTGTGAAAAATTGATTAGCAGATCCTCTGTGCTTCTTCAAGATGAAAGCTTGATTTTTTTTTCCTCTCCTGTCAGACCTAAGGTATGAGATATTGGCTCGAATAATTGTTAAATACCTTCCTCTCTCAGACACATCAGGACACACATGCATCCTAATGAAGCCCACCGAGAGCTTTAATTGAATACAGCAGCGATAATGACCCTGTCTGGCCTGAAGATTATAGTGTTTGTGTTCAAGTGAGCGTGTTTCAGGTCACTTATCCTCTCTGCTTAGTGCTGGCCGCTCAAATTCTCATCTGCTCCCTCTGACTGTCTGATTGCATTCTCTTCTTGTTATATGGAAGTCAGGTGAGATATAGGTGCACTAAACAAGTAAAACATGTGAACTTCCTTTTCCTTTTGTGATGCAGTTAAGAAATGAATTGGTATTTTAAAATCTGGTGTAGTTCTAAATGAGTAGATTTAAATTAAAAGGCAGCTATATTTATTATTGTCCTCTGTTTTTATATAGCATTGTAGTGAAGTGTAGGTTTTTTCCTCTGTTGGTTTGGCTTTCTATTTTCAGACGTGTTGCCGATGATTGCATAATCCTCACAATGGATTCAGTCTGGTTTCTGCGTAAGGCTGGGCTCTCCACAGTAAATGCTTTTTGTGGGGACCTAGATGTCTCATTTTGCTGCTCTGATTCTATGCAAGAACTGCTTCTATGCAGGACCAACCTCATCAAAGTGATTGCAAGCATATAAGTGATTGCATGTTTATGCTCTCCGTCTGTAATCTTTCTATTGTCCTTTAACCAGCAGCAATTTCAAATTAAAAAATGCATATCAGCGCTAATTGGGTTATATGGAGCTCCCAGGCTTCTGTAGTTTAAAAAAAGTAAAAATGTGTACATAGTAAATGAAATGGCAAACTTCTTTTAGAGGGATACTCGGCAGATCAGGTATTTCTTAACATGCTGCATTATTTTCCATTTTTAAGCACTACTCTAAACCTCTGTTTTAATATACATTTCAACGCTCCGGTACTTTTGTTGTTGTTTTTTTAAGCATTGCTTTATGTCTTCTCAGGGAGCGTAGAACATAAACAGAGCAGATGTGAAGGAAAAGCCGGGAAATTAGTTTTTGTTTCTGATGTTTAGCTTCCCTCAGCAGCACAGTCAGCATTTTAAACTCTATCAGAGGTTGTGACATGCAGCCCATTAGGGCCAACTCCCATTAGATTGAAATAGCCGGATATGCATGTTTGCAGTTAGAGATGCATTATGGATTTTAGCTGAAGAAACATTTCTTAAGTCCCAAAAAAAGGTTTTCCTCTTAACCCTGTAATGCCAAATGTATCATATTTGACATACGGTTTCTGAAATGTTTTGTGTCTGACACCTTTTTGCATAATTTAATGGTAAAAACTTTGCTCAAAATCCTATTGTACACAATCAGATATACCTGATAACAGAGGGCAGAAGACTGCACAAAAAATAATCTTGACTTATCACATAGTAATAAATTATTAATATAAAAAAAAAAATCTGTTTTTTCTTTTTACATATTTTGTTAAAAGGCCAAATAAGGACTTCAAACCAAAAAAAAAGTAATTTTCTGTTTTGCTTTATTCTTGGCCTGCCTTTTGGCCTGCCTTTTAACAAAGGCAGGCCATTGTTAAAACCAACATCTGTGATTATTATTTTTTTCTAGCTTATGAAGTGTCTTAATATTTTAAGAATGTTTGCTTTAATTTTTGTCAACTTGTGTTTATTCTACAAAATTGAGTTATACTACCAGACTTTGGTGTTCATGTCCGCACTGTTTATCTTAGAAAACCAAAATGAATAATTGTGTCATCTTTGTATTAGACTAGCAAAATTAGATGCACTCCTTTCAAACTATTTTGATGCAACAGATAGGGTTAAGGCTGTGGAGCCATTTTAAGTTGTACTTTAAGAACAGCAAAGGCAAAATAGCTTATTTTTTATTAGGAATTGATATTTAACAATTAATCTTTTATAATAGTTTTCCCCAGTAAGCCAAGGTAATTGTAGCATCTGCATATCTTGCCACACAATGAAGCAACGTAATGGTATGATTGAATCAGTGCTGCATCATTTAACATGCCAATCAGCAACTCATAATGTGGGGAAATATATCTGCATGTTATACAAATTGGTGGTAGCCCTATCAAATCTTTACTTTACGATACAAACAGCTTAATATGATGATGCTAGTGGGTTTTTATGTGGCCTTGTTTCTTCTTATCCAATTAAAAATAAAGGGAAATCCAGAATACAACATGATAGGGCTAAAACTGTAGCTGTTTGTTCTTCTTTGCATTCCCTGTAGAGTAATTAGACCTCCATGCATCCTTAATCCAGAATATTCCATGGCAGGGAAACTTTAAGCTTTTTAAAACTATGTAAGACTCATTTTTGCTGTGGAAGGTTTAGCTTTCAATATCAGCAGATGAATGAGTCACCTTTGGCTCAGTCTGAGGAACAGACATGTTTCAGTAATAAAGCTCCTAGAAGCTTTTAACAGCTTGTATCTTTCCCTTAATTTCATTTATACACAGCTCACTGATAATGAGAATAGCTGTGTTCTAGTGTTCTTCGCTTGGTAACAACAAAACCTTTTGGCAGAGACTCCTGTTAGAGCTTAGCTGTGGTGCATTCACAAACTAGGGGATTCATCGAGGCATAAAATCCTTCAACATCAGTTACAAGCCGGTTTCTCTGTGCATGCTTATTTCTGTTGGTTTTTTTTTTTTCATCTATTTTTAATGATGTATCTTTTCTTCTGTTTGTTTGAGGTTTCAATAATATGTGCTTGTTAGTTTTTTTTTTCCATACAGTTATTCTTGATTAATAAGCAGTGAAATTTCACACACGTCCGCAGTTTCTTTCAGCTTCATAAAAGTGTCTGCTGTTATTGTGCAATTCCTTGTTTTATTTTAGAAATGAAAACACTTTAATGAATCACAGTCTTTCTTTTTTTTTGTAGGTTTTCATATTTTTTTGTTATAACTCACATAACCAAAACCCTGTGGTGCACAGCTCAAATTTAAGACGTTAAGTATTGTTTTCATTTGTTTTTATCATTAAAAGGAAAACAGATTTCTATTTTATCTGCAAAAACCCAGTGAAGCTGCGTTACAGAAGATTATGCCGTATCTAATTACAAGGATGTGGATGATTTGTTCTTGAGATGAATGTTGCAGCTGATGTTATTAAATCTGAGCACAATGACTGGTAAATCAAACAAATCACCTGTTAAACATTCCCTGTTGATTAATCCAAGTAATGCTGTTGAAATAGCGATATCTTTGTAAACCAGAAGCAGTGCTTGTATTCACGATGGCAACAACAAAGAGAGAAAAATGTGTTGTGTGTGCCAATTAATTATTTCCTAAAACTCAGCAACAATAAACTGCAAGACTGGGGTTCAGTCACTTAATTTAGCTGCAGGTCAAAATAATTCGTCGTAACATGTTTTATTTAAAATGCAGTGTAACACAATAAAAATGTGCCAGCTGCATGCATTGCTTCCATGCCAAAAGGAGAGCTGGCTTTTCATTTGTTAATGAACAGAGACATAAATAGTTTAAATAATCAAAGATTTCTCCTTTGAATTGAACTTTTGAGTCTCTGTGAATCTGAAATATGACAAAGTTCATTATTTCGCTTTGAAAACACCTGGGGGAAAATCCTTTTTGTGTTATTCATACATAAATGTATCAGATATGCTCCAAATATAGCACTGCTCACTTTTTGCTGATCATAAGGAATAATTAGAAAGAATTCATTGAAGGTGCTTAGTATTTAGCTTTAAATATAAAAAAAAATAAATCAGGAAAACAGAGTACAGAATTATTTAATGTAGCATAAACCTAAAAACAATATTCTCTTATAACATTTTTATTATTTTTCTGTCGCTGGGGTTGTGATGGACCAACTTCCCACCACTCTGGGAATATTGACATTTAAACGCAGAATAATCTGCAGTCTTTGGCAAACGGCAAATTTGCATTCCTTTTTAGGAAATAGTACCCTTCTGTAAAGGTTCAGTGACAGTCCAGAAGAGAAGTGGACATAAATAGTCATGATAAGACACTATTTGTATGTAAATGAAGAAGGCACAGAATTTTGAAGTAGTTTCCAAGCAGCAGAAGCAGGAAAAGGGGGTGGTTCATAGAAACATAGCTGAGTGTTACATTTCAAGAAATCCAGATAAATAGGAAGTAAGACTCAAATCTTTAAATATAAATGCATCAGTATAAACATTTTTGCAAAAATGAATGTCTGGACTGAGCCTGAATATTACCTAAATAAGTAAATAAATTGTTAAACACAAAAAGAATTGTAAAACTGAAAAAATCAAACAAAAGATGAGTTCAAACATTAAGTTGTTCAACCATCAGTGCTTTTTTTCTTTATTTCTGGACAGAATCAATAGTATTTTTTAAAATTTCTGTTATATGAAAAAGAGTTTATCTCTTTAAAAGATGTTTTATTGTTTTACCAACAATTATTATCCAAAATATTTCAGCTAAATACCATAAAAAAACAGATATATTGTAGTGTATTACCCTAAAGTAATAAAAGTCATTAAAAGTGTAACCAACAATAGTTAATCTGACCCATTTATTTAGAAATTCGATCATACTGCTGGTTTCTTATTCTGCAGATTTTTTTTTTCTCTTTGCTGCTGCTCATCTGCCTGAGATGCAGATTGAAGCTGATCTAAAAGATCTAAAACTATAAAGCTTGAAAAAGTCAACAAGCTTGTTTCAGCTGCAAACACATTAAACATTTAACAGATGAATTTCTGATGCCATTAAATATTTTGATGGAATCACAGAGTCACTTTTATTTCTTTGAAATCCTTTCTTTTTTTGCATCAGTGATTTATGCCCTGATTTGTTTACTGGCCCCCTCCGACCCCGGCCCTTCTCTCTTTAGGGCGATCCTAACTGAGCTTGCATCACTGTGTTTATAATTTGCAACAACAATCCCTCAGAGCGCCTTCAATTAAACCGATTTAATGAGCCGTTTTAAAGATTAATTTCCCATTGACGGGTAAATAAAGTAAGAAAAGGGCTCTTGAATATTCAGAAATCCAAAATATAACAAGCCTTGTTTTAAAATGATTCTTCAAGGAAAATCCCTAAACTATTTTCGTATGATAAGTTTGCAGAGGAAAAGTAGCCATTATTGTCTCTAGGAAAACTTGAATGGGCTGCAACTTCTTCCTCGTTTGACCTGAAGTAAACATTAAAGATGCTCATCTGCATTTTTTTTTTATGTTACCTATAAAGCCAGAAAAACATTTTTTAACAAAGGGTTTTCACCACACTGTCTATTTAGCTACGTGTCTGATTGAACACAGACACATTATTAAACTGATCATTCATCAAAGATTTGTTTATGATTTGGATCATGGAATGCCTCTGTACACCTTCTCTATAAAATGTGATTTGTAATCGATTTTCTTATGGTTGCTCTATGTTATTATAAATTCTATATATTTTTTTGTTCTTCCCGTTTTCATATCTCCTATCTCCTTGAAGTTAATGGACTTTACATCACATTGATTTGTACTAAAGGGTTAGATATCCTCAAGCGTCTGGCTAATGGGCCTTTCTAGATATCCTGATTGGGAGAGTAAATGGAATACTTGAGCGCAAAGAGGTGTCAAGGTTAGTCTTTAATTTTGATTTGGTTCTATGTTTTTCCTCTATTTATTTGTGCGTAGAGGGGATTTGAATCACCAACATTTTCCTCCCAAGCAGAAACATTTAATGTTCACATATAGGGGGTAAACTGATCTGAAAACTGATGTTTCTCTGTCTCATTAAATGCCTTCCGAGAAATATTTCTCTCCAAGAGGTAAGACTTTAACTGGACTAAACCTGAACTTCCTTCTGTTTTGCTGTTCCTGAGTGCATTTTGAGTCATTTCTGCATGATTGCTTTTACTATTTGCTTTTTTTTTTTTTTTTCCACTGCAGTAGTCGTACATTTTGCTTTATTATCCATCCTTTGATCATTTGACATAGTGGTACTATAGGCTTTTATCATTTTAAATCCCTTGTGTTGTGTGCATTTTGTAAATCACACTCCAATCTTGCTTTGATGGCGCAATGATGGTATTATTTTTTAAGCAGAGCTGCAAAAACATACGATTTAAGTTTTTTCTTCAGCTTTAACAATAAAAGAGGGTTTGAAAACTGAAAAAATAGCAAATAGGATATCAGTGTTTTCTGGTCTTTTAAATAGGCCATCCATTTGGATTTCCAGATCGTTTTCTGTTTCTTGTTGACTGAGTGCATCAATCCATGCATTTATCCATTCAGTCGTGTTTTTTTTTTTTTTTTTTTGTAGATATTGCATTTAAAACTATAGGAACACTAGAATAAAATTAAGAATATGTATATTCAATGAATATATTAATATATTCCATGAATATATACAGTATTCTTATAGTGTGTTGGAATGTGAATACCCCATCAGTTAAAATTTCAGCTCTATCATAAAATCCTTGAAATATTTGCAGCTTTGTTATTTTTGTTTTTTTATAGAGCACTTTTCCATATTTTTCAGAATTAGTTTTTGTGTTTCTATAATCCTCTGTCTCTTTTCTTTGTTTTTGCACAGTTGATCAGAGTTTGTTTGAGAACTCCAATGCCCATAAGCAGAGCCCTCAGACCTCCAGGACAGGTCAACCCTCCAACCGACGCTCCTCTGCATCAGCTAATTCCAATTCTGGCTCCACCTTGGTTGACACTCCATCCTCTGGTGGACAGCAAAGGCTGAAAAATGCTATTAACTTGGGCAAGGCAGTTGGTGCAAAGGTCAGTGCATCATAAGCTGATTTGTAGCAATGCCCTGCAGGTTCTCAAACATACCCAGTTAACTTATTCGTGCCACATATGTGAATTTATTGTTTCCTTAAGGTCAATGACCTGCTGAGGAGAAAGGAGCCCAGCCACCTCGGGGACATCGGGGTCACTGAGGTCAATAAGAATGTCGGTGCTGTTTGGAGCTGCATGGACCAACTTGGTCACAATTCCACCAGCAGGTGTGAAAATATGCCTTCACAAATTTATATTCATCACCTGAATATTCTCAACTTTAATATTTTCAGTCACTTGCATCCCAGTTTACAGTTTGGATATAATTTTAAAATAGAGAATTTTTTTATCTGAATGTATGTCTGGCATTTCATTCAGATCTACCATGTGACATCCCTCTGAACTTCCTTCTTAATAATAATTAAAATAATAAAATGAAATATTACTTTATTATTTTGATTAATATTATTAAGGAAAACCAGCTGAGTGCATCCATTAATTGATTTGCAGGACACGCTTCTTCTGGATGAGTTTGTGCGACAATGTTAACTGGTATTTTATCGCAAAGTTGGTTAAAGCTAGTATGTGCAAAATCCCTCCTTGGCAGGTACCAACTGATGCACAGTCAGGAAAAAAAAATTTCATCACACATCTACAGTTTCTTTCAGCTTCATAAAAGTGTCTGCTGTTATTGTGCAATTCCTTGTTTTTTTTAGAAATGAAAAGACTTTAATGAATCACAGGCTTTCTTTTTTTTTTTTTTTTGTAGGTTTTCATATTTTTTTGTTGTCTTACATAACCAAAACCCTTAATTTAAGGACCAGAGTGGTCCACAGCTCAAATTTAAGACTTTAAAAATTATTTTTATTTAGTTTTTGTCATTAAAAGGAAAACAAATTTCTATTTTATCTACAAAAATCCAGTGAAGCTGCGCTACAAAAGATTACGCCGTATCTAATTACAAGGATATGGATAAGTTTGTGGGACAATCTTAACTGGTATTTTATCAAAAAGACTTTGCAAAGTTGGTTTAAGCTAGTATGTGCAAAATCCCTCCTTGGCAGGTAGCAACTGATGCACAGTCAGGAAAAAAAAAAAATCTTTTTAGATATGATTTTTTTGGAAACTGGATACCAAATGATGATATGCATCTATCATCCGCTTCACTTATATAAGAATGAATCAGCCCCACCTCTCAACAGAAAATGTATCTTTACTTTTAGCTTTTAAGAAACAAAACACTTGGAACTAAGTCTTAACTTTAAGAAAATCTTTCCAAAAATCCGCTTTTTAAAATGAGATTTCTTTCTATTATTTCTGCTCAACTCGTTCAAAAGTCCAGTGCCCAAAGCTCAGATCAGTTTGTTTTTGACTTTTCTTCAAAATATACGGTAACTGAATTATGAAATAAGTAACATCTTCTTCCCTCTTGAAAGCATAGAGTGGATAATTCTGGGCATTTTTCAACAGAACACTTTGTAGCTGAAGTCTGGAGACAGCAGAGAAGAACCAGACACACAGCCTACTGTAGGAAGAAACCTCTAGCAGAACCAAATCCAGGCTCAGGATGAGCAGCCATGCTCTGCGGCCAACCGGGGGCTGAGAGGACAGGAATGAATCATAGGGGAAATGTAGAACAGAGAGAAGGGAGGGATTTCTATGGAGAAGAAAGACAGAGAGAGTGAAATGATTAATGCTACAAAAACTGTTTTAAAAAAGCTTATAAATTGGCAGAGTGATGAGAGAAAGCTTTTTGCTGTGTAACTATTAATTGACTTGGCATTGTTAAGATTTGACTTACCATTCTATGGGATTCTTCATTTCATGGTCAAAGGAAAATAATGACTTAATGTTTTATTTTTCTGCATTAGCACTTTTCTGAATATTCTTACCTTTATGAATAGATGCACAAAAAAAGTTTATTTCTAATGTGACTTTTTTGTGTTACCTTAAGGTATTTTGGACCAGTTGTTGTTAAATTGTCAGCTAGGGGTGAAAGTGGACTGTAAATTTTGTTGTGAAATCCTTCATATTCCAATATCCCATCATATCCAGACAGAAGGTGCATTAAAGGGTGAGTCATAGAGCAGGATATAGGTCTTCAGCTTGAAATCTGTAATGATTATACTTTGGATAAAGGGAAAACAGGCCTAAAACAGGCCAAAATTTCAACTCGCCTTTAACAATTTACACTTTCAAAATAGAGTAATTTCACCCTGAGATCAGCACCCCTTCCTCTATCTCTCAGTTCTATTCTTTCAGTCTAATATCATTCTCCCCCTCCTCTATTTTTAGTCACATCTTTGACTCCTTTCCCCGACTCGACCCACCACCACCGACTGGAAAGAAACGTATCCCTCGAGCTTTGAAGACGACGCGGGACATGATGATCTCCTCTGACCCCGTGGTCTCCTCGCCTGAGCAGGCAGACTCTCCAAGCCTCCTCCCCTCTCCTGACAAGACCACCCTGGGCCCTGACAAGGAAATGAGGAGCGAGGAAGAGCAGCAAGAAGACAAGGAGGAGCAGGAGGAGAGGTCGACAGAAATGACACCCACACCCAATCCAGCAGAGATCAAAGCTAATTCAGAGAGCAAGGAGACAAAATCCACAGCGGATGCAGTCACAGTAGGGGAGGATGAAAAGGGGAGCCCGGAAGGAGGTGAGGAGGATCATCAGCTTCAGCTCTCTGTGCCAGACCTCATCAACAAGGAGACCCAAGCCAAACCCTGCGACGTCTGGCAGAGGGCGTCTTCACCAGACTCCCGGCTCGCCTCCTCTCCCATCTCTGGCAAGGCGCCGTGCCGCATCAGCCTCGGAGAGGAGGTCCTGCTAGGGAATGGCGCCCCCTGCAGCAAAGACACAGGAGGAAGCGCTGAGGACACAGAGCCTCACCCAGACCTACTGTCCTTCGAGTAATACAAAGCTCTTTGGATCAAGTATCCTCTGATCAGCCAACCGGCTTTACTTCAGTGAAAAGGGAACAGATTCATAAAGGGAGCAAAGCAGACTGCAGACTAAGCTTTCTACTAGACTTATGGACCATATTGTCACTGTTTGAAGTCTTTTTGACATCAAAAGAGATAAATACAATGCTTATAACAGGAGAACGACAGCTGCTTCACCATTATCACTGGCACATGATGCAAAATGAGAGAAAAAAACAAGAGCTTTTGTTTTATTGTGGTTTAAGTTATAACAAATTAATCAAACTGTTTTTTAAAAAGCTCTACCTTTGGCTTTTAAAGCTTCCTATCTGCTTTAATAATGTAACGACAACCAGATTATGTATAAATGAATGTATTTACTGCAGCGACATTGCCTTTAAATGGGTTAAAGATTTATAGATTTAAACAGAACCTTAAAACCCTTAAAATGACCACGGTAAATTTCATACCGATAAACAGCTGATATATTTAATGTTTTTTTTAATGTATGTTATGAAGCTGCTGCTTTGAAGCCAGTTATAGACTTAAAAAATAACATATGTTCAATAGAAATATATATTTTAATTTTTTTTATTTTAGGTTAGTTGGGGAAGAGTTTAATCTTAGTGTATTTGTGGAAAATCGTCCCTAAGAAACCAAACAGTAAGTGAGAAAAGAAGGCAGAACAAAAGTATTCAATAACAGCAGGACTGCAACATGTTTTCACTGAAAGATGATAATTTCTGAATCAAGTTATTTATCTCCACTTCAGAATAATTAATAATGTTTCATAAAGAGACATTTCTCTTTCAGGTATGAGCAGAATTTTGCTTTTTGGATGAGAAATATTCAGAAATAACTTTCTAAATATATTTTCTAAATCAGATAAAAATATTTTTACCTCTTATTGCAAAAGTGTGAAAAGGAACAAACATATTTAAACAATGAACAGGATGTAAAGACAGGTTCTTTTATATGGAATTAATTGGAGCTCATTAACATTGCTTTTACCTATAAATCTACTGCTTTTTACTCTTGTTTACTTGTAATATTTCAATGCATTCGGACATGAAAGGATAAAAGACATTTTCCTGTTCCCACCTGGAATTTGCTTGTCTTCATGTTCCCCTCCAAAACACTACAGAAAGTGGGAATAGAAAGACGTCTGCATGGAGGGTTTTTAGTAAAGTGACAAGGGGGGTTTCTGAGTTAAAGAGAGGCCAAGGTAATGAGCTGTCAACAGGAATAGATGAAAGAGGAGCATTTTTATTCGAGCGGATCCTAAAGTGACAGACCAAAGATGGAAATTAACAACTCCATCAGATGGATGGTTTAATCAGTTGTTTTTTTTTTGTTTTTGTTTTTTTTTTTATCTGTCAGAGGAGGAAAGAGAAGCAACACTGTGGAAAACACATGCAAAGTTGTTTTTTTTTTTATTTAAAAAAATGGAAAACCAAAGCTGAAGCGTTTCAGACATTCAATGCAGACAATGTCATCCATGTTTTTCCTCTTTAGACAGATGCTGACTCAGGTGCATTCAGCCTGTTTTATTGTAAACTGACATTGAAAGAGAAATTATTAAGCCTTAAATCAAACCTTTGTGTCAAAGTAGGAAGATTAGTCTCTGGTTGCCATGGTTACCTTAACACAAATCAAACACTAAGAAGTAGAAACCTGTAATTTTCTAACCCTGTAACCTGAAAGCAATTTGCAGATTTATGCTTCTCTGTTTTGAAGGCGTGGAAGTTTAAACATCCAAGATGGCTTTCAGCCAACAATTAAAAGCGAATGTCATGAATTTCCCAGATGCTGTGACCAAAGGCAGCACCAGCTGAGAATGAGAGGAATGTGGAGCTGTTCTTTATGAGGGAAAAAATAAGTTGCTTTGTCTCTTTTTTTTTTTTTTTTTTTTTTCTGAATGTCGCTGAGGCACTGAGCTGTTACCAAGCAGCTGAGGCCTCCTCTGGATCTCAATCATGGCTAGCTTTTTCAGGGAAATCACTCAGAAAGGTGCACAGAGCCACAGATGTAGACAGAGCTCCAAAAAACAAAGAGAAGCCAATGACTTTGTGTACAATATGGAAAAAAAAAAAAATCGCTGCTTGACATCGGTGATCGCTGCTTGCAGGGAGACATGGGAGACAAGTCTTAACCTTAGGCGCTTTTTATTTTGGAACAAACTAACATTTTCTTGTAATATTTTAAGGTGACCTTTAACTGTATTTTGGAAAGGATTTGGTTCTTTAAGAAAGTATTTGAATTGTTGCTGCTTTTTCACTCCATTTTAGCCTCTTACACCTGACTAATGAATTATTAAAGTATCAAAAATACTCTAAAAATTAAGAGATAATCCAGTATTGTGTTGGCAGCCTTACCAAAATCAGGCCCATCAAAAAAATAAACAATAGTTCCCATATTTTTAACTGGATTTAAGTGTTTTTCTGTATGTTTTTCCAGCCCTTTCATAATATCTTGAACTTCTCTCTCTAGTTTTTGTCATATTATACATGATGCTAACCACACAGATGTCTTTGATGAAAGATGGTTCTGGTTTCTATTGAGTTTATTGCTCACTGGATCTTTTCTCGCTAACATCCAATCAGTATCTCCACCTCACAGTTAATACGTCCATTTAGTCATGTGTAAAACCTCATAGTTAACCAATAAAGCGTTTATATATATTTTAAATCACAAGCTCAATCCTTAAGTAGGGGAAGGGTTCAAATTCCTGCAGGATTTCTGTTAAAACTGAGTTGCTCTTCTGTTTTTTTTCCTTTCCTACCGCTTCATGACGCTTAAGGATAATCTTTAGAATTTAAGGATAGTGTTATGATGTTGTTTTTATCCATTTCTAAACCAGCAGACAGCACAGTGTTAAAACAAATCTGAATTACTTCTTTAAAAAATACATATTTCAGCTTTTGAGCAACTAACTGAAACTCAGACAACTCATTAAATTTCAAATTTTGCTAAGATCTCAGATTTTAGTTAGCATTTTACGGCTATCTTACAGTTATGTTGCTTTTAATGCTTAAAACACACCTTATGAACTAAATCTTTATCTAATTAATCAAATCACATTAAATGCCACATGTTCAATTCCTCAAATGTTATAAAAGTTGAATTTAGAGCAGCTTGGAGGTTAAAAAAACAAAACCTTCTAACTGCATTTTAAATATTTCCACTGATGTAATGTGATTTTCTTCTGGTACTGTAGAAGCAGTGGAGACATAAGAAGGTACCTAGAGGTGCCAAAAAAAAACTAATCTGGTGTTTAGAAAGGTTCCCAGGGTGGAAACAAAAGAAATATTGTTCACTTTTCTTTCCCCTTTGTTTTTTAATCTTTTTTTGTTTTGTTTAGCTGTGCACTGCATAAGAAACTGCCACAGACTCGGGGGGAAAAAAAACATTAAACATGAGTTTCCAATGAAAAAGTAGCAGAAAATCTTGAGAAAAGGGCACCTAAAAAGTTACAAGAAACTTTAGGAGCACGGTGATGGAAATTGAGGGAAGGTCATTTAGTTTTAAAAAGAACAGCAGCTGGAGACTGGGTATAATGAGCATGTGTGCGGTGATGAGAAGATCCATAAAACATGAGAAGCAGAACTGCTTGTGGATCATCTGAGTAGAAATTAGAGCTCTAAAACTGATTTTACTGAGCGCTTATCAAAAAAATACATGTGTGTTTGCTGATGTTATAATTGAAACGCTTTTTAAAATTCATAGCTTAATATTAATTTGAGTTAAAAAAAAAAGAATTAAATTTATCATGATTTTGCATGATTGTTGTTAGGCTAGATGCTTTTAGTGAAATTACCAAAATGATTGTTTATTCTCTGTGTTTTAGTTAGTTTTTATGCCCTCTAATTTATATTAACAGACTGTCAACTAAACAGAAGGGCAAAATGACACCATATGGCTGCTTATATTACCTGAACTGTTTTTTTTTTCTTCATCGTAATAGTTTTTTCTTCAAATGTCTAAAATAAACCACTAACTTAATCATTTTGTTGAAGGAACAAATTTACTGGAAGGTTTTTTTTTCCCTAACAACAAATGAAGGACTCATAGAAGGTAGATTTTTATTTAGTTATTTACTTTATTTTATTTTTATACTAATATTTTAGGTGTCTGTTTGTACTGTAAAGTTAATTGACATAATTTCAATTTTTAATTGCTGAATGAAGGAAGCTTGATGCAACAAGTGGACACTTTTTAATATCAAGAAACTGTTGAATGTCTAAAGCAAGCTTCTGGGTTGTTGGTTTTTTCTTCCGACTGTTGCCAATCAAGTACATTTGATTTATGAAACAAAAAATGAAAGTGAATGATTTCAACTTTGTATTTTCCTAATATATGCATTTAAAAAAAGACAAATTATTTCCTACAGTTACTGTAATCTTATAAATTCTGATTTCATCTTTGGCTTCTTGTCTGTCTGCTTCATTTTTAATTACAACTTAGCTTTTTAAATGAAGAAACACCTTTATTTCTCTAAGGTAGGACAGTAAAGGTATTTCAATGTGTCTGCTTCATACCTAAATCATATGGTTTAATCAGCTCCTTGGTATGCAGTCAGGTTACCCACAATCCTGCTAATTACCTGATTATTTAATTCAGGCATGTTGAAGCAGAGATACAGTTTTACAGGTGCAGAATATCAGACCTCCAGCAGCATAAATCTAGTCTAAACATCTATGAGACCTGTTGATAGAATCCAAAACATGAACAGTTATCCAAATGAAAGGTTTTTACCAACATAATTCATGCATTCATTAGAAAACTAAAGATGTAGATCATCTTTTTTTAATTGAATCACCACACTAAGATCGAGATTTCCGATTCGCCTGCTCAGAGTCCGGATACGAATTTAACAGAAAATCTGTGAGGGCACCTCAAGAGTTCTAATGAACATAAGAGGCCATCATATTCTTATTTTATTTATTTTATTTATCCTTTATTTAACCAGGTAATACCCATTGAGATTAAAAATCTCTTTTGCAAGGGAGACCTGGCCAAGATAGGCATCAAAATTACAAATTGGATTCTGAGAGGTTTGAAGATATTTTGCAAGATACTATGGGCCGGATTTATCAAGATCCAATTTTGCGTGCAGTAATTTGCGCTCGCAAACTGGAATTTTGCGCGAGGGGCTGAACCATGGTTTGCGGGTGATTTAACAAGAGCGATTGCGTAACTGGTGGCAGGTGCAAAACTGTTGGAGACGCCCTATTTAAATGATGGTTTTGCATTTTGTGGTTTGCGGCAAAGTAGTTTGTAGTTTGTGCAAACTAGAGCATTAAGAAATTTAAATCTTACAGTGACACCCCCACCCCCTCCAAAAAATATATAAAATAAAAATACACACACACACACACACACACATATATATATATATATATATATATATATATATATATA
>NW_015150520.1:602081-610415 GCF_000732505.1 Cyprinodon variegatus | reverse complement strand
AGCGTGCGCAGTGAAATAGCTCACGTTTTTATACACGCAAACCTTTGATAGATCCGGCCCTATGAGTAAATAATGCAATGACAAAAAAGATGGTGATGTAAAACAAGTAGAAAGCTGTAATTTATGGCTTTGCAGGCATCCACCTGCATTATTGCACTTTCTTTACCTTCTAACAGATTTGTGTTTTTTTTTAGCAAAGTTGTGGAATTGTAGAGCTAATGCCACAACTTTGTATGAGAGAAAAAGTGTCTAAAATATCAAGATCTCCTATTTCATCAAATGTCATTTTAATAGGGGTGTACTTTCTACTGTATGTCCCTCTGAGAACATCCACTGTGTTTTCACATTTCTTAAGATAAAGTCCTCTTAAGTGCTTCCTATTCATAATGGTCATTCTTTATCACAGATGGCTCCTCTTTTATTATGTCTCAATTTCTTTTTTATATCCAAATTCATGAAGAAACTCAAAATGTTTAATTCATCTGTTTGTTCTGGTTGGTGGAAACCCAGCTCTTCATTGGTGCATGTCATCGGCCCTCTTACTCTGTCGAAAATGAGTTGGAAGCCCTGCAGGGGATGGTAAAAGGAAAGGAGATGATTGCGAGATGAAAAGCTGTATACGTGGACAACCAATCGGCTCTTGTCTCTTGTTTAATGAATCAAACATGAAGCAAATATTGATTCTCTATAAAGGAATCTCAGCCAGTATGCATAATGAATTTCAAGCATGTATTTGATGCAAAGCTGATGTTCATTCAGCTTTGTTTTTTAATTAATTTCTGGCCTAATTTATACAAACAAAACCTCTCTCAAGTGTAAACAGGAAGCACTAATGCTCATTGTTAATTCAACATTTCTTCAAATAGCTGAGGAGAAATTAGGTGCTTCATGCATAACTTCAAAATAAATTCATTCAGAACTAATTTAAGGGAGATATTGTATAAAAGCATCCATGATCTCTTGAGCTTTTAATCTGTTTGATTTGTACCAGGTCTGTCCTTACATAGAGGACAGACGGACAGTAGTAGTTCTCGCAGTCAGGATCATGTTAACCTGTCCTGACGGGTCATTTACACACTTATTGACACTTTTCCTGATTATACTTTCTCATCACCCTTTTTCCAGAACAAAACGCATATCTAACCTATATTATATTTTGTGTCTCACAAACCATTTCTTTGTTGGTTTGGCTTTTGGTGTTGAGTCTTTCCTAATTTCAGTTTTCTGGATGTAGGCTCCAGATTTTTGTAAAGGGTTTTCCTACAATAATAGACAGTGAATCCTAAAGCAACCATTGTGTTTTTACAGAGAAACAGGCCCACAGCATGACAGATCCTCCACTATACTAAAAGGAGTTATGAAATCTTTGGCCTGGTTTTTATTCGCAGTCTCATCCATTATCTGCCCATCATATCTGAAGACATTAAGTTTAATCTTTGTCCATTCTGAGGAAAAAACATTGCTCAAGTTAAAGTCCCAGTAGATTTGGTGGTTGTATTAACTTGAGGGTAAATATTTCCCTCGTGTCTCCTAAAAAAAAAAAACAGATTGGCATGTAGAAAGTTAGTAATGGTTGATATGGCAACTGTGACCCCAAAATGCCACGCTCTGTCACAGTTCTCTGCTTTAGAGGTTTTCTCTTACCTGTCTTGCAAACTTGTGTGGGAGGGCAGGTTATACGCTGTTCCTCCTCTAATCTTGCTTCTCATGGTTCCAGGTTTCTGATTTTTTTCTGTTTCCCAACTGTGATATATTTATTTTTGTACTTCACTTAAACTTTCCATATTAATGTCCTTTTGCACCATTATTTTTTAAATTGGTTTTGTTTTCTCCTACACTTTTTACATGCAGATCACTGCTGCACTTTATAATGGTAAGTGTTCATTTCACTGTTTTAAGCTGCTTATTACATTGTTGTAAGCTGCAAGTAACATGATTTTGTTTTGTATACACTCACTGTATACAAAATGACAATAAAGTTTGTCTAAATCTATTGGTTAAGATACAATAGGACGAGGCCGTTACTTTTTCACAGGTTTTGAACCCTGCGCTTTATCATCTGATGCATCTTTTGTATGGATTTTTTAATAGTTTTTGTGATATTGTAGGATGATTTGTGTTTGTTTGTCCCGCTGTTTTAAGGCAGTACTTTGCCTGGCGAAGGGCGTGTAATCAGACACAGTAGCCATGGTAAAATAATGGTATGTTGGCCAAATGTACATCCGCCTGGAAAAGCAGTGCCATACAATTTAGTGGCAAAAAGAAGCAACGGCAGCCACTCAATATCAGTGTTATAGAAAGCCAAATTGTTAAATAACATGTGATTTCTGACACATATACAATAAGTGGCTGTCAATATTTCACAAAACCTTGGAGTGAGATTTTGAAATTATTTGGACAGGTAACCCTTGTCAGGGTTAGACTGAAAGGCTATGAGGATAGGTGCAGCTATAGGTTGTAGGTTTTCAGAGGATTTAACTAACAATGTGGCAAAATGTGGATTTTTTTTATAGCACAGTAAATGTTACTGAATAACAATAAGTGATCTGTAGTTATGTGGACTGTTTTTCACACAATATACATTATTTTCTATATTTTGGTGATTTTCAGAGAATTGAAATAAAGAGGAATGGGCCCTACTAGAATACGTGCATCTTAAATATACTGTAAACTAATTTCAAAACTGTGTTTAATAGTTATATGCAGTCTAAGTAAAATAAACAATGGGGAACTAAGTTATTACTGGATTACTGACACTAATACAGGAAACAGTGCAATTGAATTCCATGCAAGCCACATTGTGTATGAATATTTGGTAATAGGCTAAGGATTAAAAAACGTAACTTAATATCTTATTAGGTTTTTTTTGGCTTCCAAACAGTGTGAGCCGTGCTTTCAAAGTAGCACTACACGTTCAGTGGGAGGCGTGGATGATGAGCGGTGATATATCATGGTCAAAGCTGGTCTCATGCAAAAAGTAAGTTTTGACTGAGTCTGCCAGTGGATTCTGACAGCGTGGAGAAATGTCAAAACATCCCTGATCACCAACGAATTCCGACGGGCTGGGCTTCTGCGTGATGAAGAGGACTCCGCCATGGCCCTTCAGAGGGTGTTCAACTCTAACCAAGACAACAAGGAGTTTTTTGGTTTTTCAAAATGACAGCAAAGGAGAAGAGTGGAGAGTGGATGATAAAGCCACCCTGAGCCTGTTTGTTTCCAACACTGAAGAAGAGGACTTTGGTCGTTTTAGTGGACAGGAAGGAGACCATAGCGATGGCAATGAATGACTAACTTTGCTTCTAGTCAAAGCCCAAGCTGTACTTAAGTCCAAACAGTATAGGCTAACCTATGTTTTCTGGTGTGCTCTATTTTTTTTTTTTTTTTATACAGTAAATTTGTTACTCTTTTAAACAGCACAGTACATGTTTTGTGCTTTTAATTACCTGCAGTTGTACATTTAAGTAAAAAATTATGCAAATATGTATCGTTAGCTTCTTTTCAAGCTGTTAATAATGTGCAGAGATGGCAAAAGTACTCACTTTCCGTACTTGAGTAAAAGTACAGATACTTGTGTTAAAAAATACTCTGGTAAAANAGCGTGCGCAGTGAAATAGCTCACGTTTTTATACACGCAAACCTTTGATAGATCCGGCCCTATGAGTAAATAATGCAATGACAAAAAAGATGGTGATGTAAAACAAGTAGAAAGCTGTAATTTATGGCTTTGCAGGCATCCACCTGCATTATTGCACTTTCTTTACCTTCTAACAGATTTGTGTTTTTTTTTAGCAAAGTTGTGGAATTGTAGAGCTAATGCCACAACTTTGTATGAGAGAAAAAGTGTCTAAAATATCAAGATCTCCTATTTCATCAAATGTCATTTTAATAGGGGTGTACTTTCTACTGTATGTCCCTCTGAGAACATCCACTGTGTTTTCACATTTCTTAAGATAAAGTCCTCTTAAGTGCTTCCTATTCATAATGGTCATTCTTTATCACAGATGGCTCCTCTTTTATTATGTCTCAATTTCTTTTTTATATCCAAATTCATGAAGAAACTCAAAATGTTTAATTCATCTGTTTGTTCTGGTTGGTGGAAACCCAGCTCTTCATTGGTGCATGTCATCGGCCCTCTTACTCTGTCGAAAATGAGTTGGAAGCCCTGCAGGGGATGGTAAAAGGAAAGGAGATGATTGCGAGATGAAAAGCTGTATACGTGGACAACCAATCGGCTCTTGTCTCTTGTTTAATGAATCAAACATGAAGCAAATATTGATTCTCTATAAAGGAATCTCAGCCAGTATGCATAATGAATTTCAAGCATGTATTTGATGCAAAGCTGATGTTCATTCAGCTTTGTTTTTTAATTAATTTCTGGCCTAATTTATACAAACAAAACCTCTCTCAAGTGTAAACAGGAAGCACTAATGCTCATTGTTAATTCAACATTTCTTCAAATAGCTGAGGAGAAATTAGGTGCTTCATGCATAACTTCAAAATAAATTCATTCAGAACTAATTTAAGGGAGATATTGTATAAAAGCATCCATGATCTCTTGAGCTTTTAATCTGTTTGATTTGTACCAGGTCTGTCCTTACATAGAGGACAGACGGACAGTAGTAGTTCTCGCAGTCAGGATCATGTTAACCTGTCCTGACGGGTCATTTACACACTTATTGACACTTTTCCTGATTATACTTTCTCATCACCCTTTTTCCAGAACAAAACGCATATCTAACCTATATTATATTTTGTGTCTCACAAACCATTTCTTTGTTGGTTTGGCTTTTGGTGTTGAGTCTTTCCTAATTTCAGTTTTCTGGATGTAGGCTCCAGATTTTTGTAAAGGGTTTTCCTACAATAATAGACAGTGAATCCTAAAGCAACCATTGTGTTTTTACAGAGAAACAGGCCCACAGCATGACAGATCCTCCACTATACTAAAAGGAGTTATGAAATCTTTGGCCTGGTTTTTATTCGCAGTCTCATCCATTATCTGCCCATCATATCTGAAGACATTAAGTTTAATCTTTGTCCATTCTGAGGAAAAAACATTGCTCAAGTTAAAGTCCCAGTAGATTTGGTGGTTGTATTAACTTGAGGGTAAATATTTCCCTCGTGTCTCCTAAAAAAAAAAAACAGATTGGCATGTAGAAAGTTAGTAATGGTTGATATGGCAACTGTGACCCCAAAATGCCACGCTCTGTCACAGTTCTCTGCTTTAGAGGTTTTCTCTTACCTGTCTTGCAAACTTGTGTGGGAGGGCAGGTTATACGCTGTTCCTCCTCTAATCTTGCTTCTCATGGTTCCAGGTTTCTGATTTTTTTCTGTTTCCCAACTGTGATATATTTATTTTGTACTTCACTTAAACTTTCCATATTAATGCCCCTTTGCACTATTATTTTTTTAACCGGTTTAGTTTACTCCTACACTTTTTACATGCAGATCACTGCTGCACTTTATAATGGTAAGTGTTCATTTCACTGTTTTAAGCTGCCTATAACACTGTTGTAAGCTGCAAGTAACATGATTTTATTTTGTATACACTTCGTGTATACAAAATGACAATAAAGTTTGTCTAAGTCTATTGGTTATGATATACAATAGGACAAGACCTTAAGCGGTTACTTTTTTCACAGGTTTTGAACCCTGCGTCTTATCGTCTGATGCATCTTTTCTATGGAGTTTTTAAGTGACTTTTGGGATATTGTAAAAGGATTTTTGTATGTTTGTCCCCCTGTTTTGCGGCACTACTTTGCCTGGCGAAGGGCGTGTGATCAGACACACAATATCCATGGTAAAAGAGTGATATGTTGGCCACATGAAAAGCAGTGCAGTACGGTTTAGCGGCAAAAAGAAGCAATGCAGCCACTCAAAATCAGGGTTATGGAAAGCCAAATGGTTCAATAACACGTGATTTCCGACACATATACAATACAGGGCTGTCAACATTTCACAAAACCTTGGAGTGAGATTTTGAAAGAATTTGGACAGGCATCTCTTGTCAGGGTTAGATTGAAAGGCTATGAGGATAGGTGCAGCAGTAGGTTGTAGGTTTTCAAAGGATTTAAGTAACAATTTGAAAAAGTGGAATTTTTATAGCACAGTAAATATTTACAATAATAAGTGATCTGTAGTTATGTGGACTGTTTTTCACACAATATACATTATATATATTATGGTGATTTTCAGAGAATTGAAATAAAGAAGAATGGGCCCTACTAAAATATGTGTATCTTTAATATACTGTAAACTAAGAATTTCACAACTGTGTTTATTAGTTACTGTATGCAGTTCAAGTAAAATTAACAATGGGGAACTAAGAAGTTATTACTAGATTATTGACACTAACGAAGGAAAGCAATTGAATGCCGTGCAAACCACATTGTGTATGGATATTTAGTAATAGGCTAAGGATTAAAAAAACTTAACTCATTATCTTATTAGGTTTTATTTGGCTTCCAAACAGTGTGAGCTGTGCGTTCAAAGTAGCACTACAAGTTCAGTGGGAGGCGTGGGTGATGAGCGGTTATATATCATGGTCAAAAGTCGCATGCAAAAAGTAACTTTCGCCTAAGTCTGCCAGTGGATTCTGACAGCGTGGAGAAATGTCAAAACATCCCTGATCACCAACGCATTTCGGGCTGGGCTTCTGCGTGATGATGAATAAAAAAATCTGTGTTAATATATTCTCAAAGTTTATTTGGAATATAGGGCTGCTCAGTGGTGCAGTGGGTAGCAAGAAGGTTCTGGGTTCAATTCCCGGCCCAGGGTCTTTCTGCATGGAGTTTGTTCTCCCTGGGCATGCGTGGGTTCTCTCCGGGTGCTCCGGCTTCCTCCCACAGTCCAAAAACGTGACTGTTAGGTTAATTGGCTTCTCTAAATTGTCCTTAGGTGTGAGTGTGTGTGTGAATGGTTGTTTGTCCTGTGTGTCTCTGTGTTGCCCTGCGATGGACTGGCGACCTGTCCAGGGTGTACCCTGCCTCTTGCCCATTGACTGCTGGAGATAGGCACCAGCACCCCTCGCGACCCCAATTGGGACAAGCGTGTAAGATAATGGATGGATGGATGGATATTTGGAATATACTAAGTAAGCTATGATGACTTTCACCTCGATGTTTTAGCACGGATGTATATCTGGGGGTGAGAACGATCAGTCTTCCAACCTGTGAGGCCAACTGTGAGATTACTACATTGAGCGTGACATGCTGACATGGATACAGCTTCAGGGAACCTTTATTTTAGAAAAGCTTCCCCATGGAAACCTCAACAAGACTAAAGCTGTTTGTACCTTGTGAAATGGGGAATTAGTTTGGTGCAGGAGTTTTTCTAGTCTCAAGTAACACCTAAACTCAAAGCATCCCTTAGCCAATGCAGGAGATGCTGTGCAAAGCACTGATATAGCGCAGAGGAAGAGTTGTGTCCATACAAAAATGTTTGAGTGTACCCCAGGAACCCGTCAGCACAGCTCTATCAGCCAAGCTAACTAATCTCCTTGCTCAGTGGATTGCCACTACCTGCCGCCATCAGCGTGGTTGAAATGGCTCGAGCTTGTTCTTCAGGCGGCCAAAGGTGACACATTTTACAAACTGCGAAGCAAACTATTAGGAGAAGAATGCATAACAAGCACACCGCAGAGAAAGCTGCAAAAGAGGAGAAGTTGGTAGAGGCAATATGTGTTGCACTGATTTGTGACCAGAGAAGAAAAAAGGCAACATGGCCAACAGAGAGGTAAGTATAAAGATTCAATTTATTTATATAGCGCCAATTCGCAGGTCACCAGATCATACAGTCAATCAGTTGATTGAATCGACTCATTGACTCAAAGGCAATCCCTCACACTAAGTATGCTTGTAGCGACAGTGGAGAAGAAAAACTCCCTTTTAACAGGAAGAAACCTCCAGCAAAAACAGACTCAGTGTGAGCGGCCATCTGCCGAGGCCGACTGGGGTTCAAGGAGAAAAAAGCAGAGATACAAAAGGCAACTGTAAAAGGCGGACCCATCCAGGAAACACAGCCAGGCAGCATAACTCCATAGTTTTAATGCGTACTGCACAGTTTCTGTTACCTCAATTCAATACTGAAATATTACTGAGTCCATCAGTTATTAAATATGTCACACTGAAATAGCTGTTGCAAAAAACCAAATATTTAGAAATGAAAATAATAAAACTTTTTCATATGACTGTTTAAAGGTACACTATGCAACCGGTGTTGATTTTCCAGCGAGGCTCTCCCCAGAGGACGAAAGTAAAAGTGCACTGTCGTAAATATGCACAGCTGTTCTCCTGGTTTCTCCGTCAAGCCAGGCGCGGTTGTTTTGAGCTTAGCAGA
>NW_015150520.1:590077-602071 GCF_000732505.1 Cyprinodon variegatus | reverse complement strand
AAAATCTGTGTGACTATATTCTCAAAGTTGATTGAATTTTCAATTTATTTATATAGCGCCCATTCGCAGGTCACCAGATAATACAGTCAATCAGTTGATTGAATTGACTCAAAGGCAATCCCTCACACAAGTATGCTTGTAGCGACAGTGGAGAGGAAAAACTCCCTTTTAACAGGAAGAAACCTCCAGCAGAACCAGACTCAGTGTGAGCGGCCATCTGCTGAGGCCGACGGGTTCAAGGAGACAGAACCAGAAATACAAAAGGCAACTGTAAAAGGAGGCCCATCCAGGAAACACAGCCAGGCAGCATAACTCCATAGTTTTAATGCGTACTGCACAGTTTCTGTTACCTCAATTCAATACTGACATATTACCGTGTCCATCAGTTGTTAGATATAAACACCCAAATATTTAGGAATAAAAATAATTAAGATTAATAGGAGTGCCCAAACTTTTTCATATGACTGCACAATAATGGAAAGAATGAGGACACAACACTTGTTTTCGCATATTTATTGGTCATTTTAATGCCTGGTACTACTACAATTACATTTGTCTGGACAAATATAACAATAACAAAAATATCTCATAAAAGTTTAATTTAAGAAATGATATCTACCCAGTTTCTTTGCTTTTCTTGACAAGTGATTTCGTTTATTAAGTTCTTACATAAATAGCTATGGCATTGTGCAGCCAAAAAGTTTTTAGGCATCAAAAACAGTTGTTACTCGATTGCATAACCATTATTTTTGATAACAAGGCTTCTCTCTTTATATTTTCCCACGGATGTATATGTTAGGGATGGCCATTTTAGGTAATTTTCAAAGTCAACAATCAGGCAAATCAAAATCAATTAATGGATTAGTCCTGAAGTCATTGTGATGTCTATAATGAAACAAACATACATAAACATAAGTTTAAAACATGTGTGAGATCTTATTTACTGTATATATTGGGCATGTTCCATACATTAATCTTTTTTTTATTTTTTTATCTTGTTTAGTTTTTCTATCATTGTCAGCTTGTGATGGCAGCATGTGCAGCCATCATTGTCCAGATTTGGCATTGGTTTGCTATTTGGGTGCATACATTTGGTCTGCTCATTTTGCTACATTTTCGTTGTATGATTTATTTTCGAACTACTACTTTTCGTTTAAGTTGCCAGTTTCCATGAGGGGGCCATGTGGGCTAGGCTGGG
Source organism: Cyprinodon variegatus (assembly GCF_000732505.1). Lineage (NCBI taxonomy): Eukaryota > Metazoa > Chordata > Actinopteri > Cyprinodontiformes > Cyprinodontidae > Cyprinodon > Cyprinodon variegatus. Next base: position 600,873 of record NW_015150520.1, on the reverse strand, counting down.
CCAGTGAAGCAGGAGTCCCAGCTGCGCATAATCTCAGTGGCACTGAGGCTTGATTGGACTTTTCCTCCAATTTTTAGAAGAGGTGTGGGAAATTTTATCTTATTTTATTTTTTCATTCTGTTAGGTTTTTGTTGTAATTAAAGTTAGAGTTTAATTACTTAAATTATTTTTCTCTCATTTCTCTGATTTTGCATTGTATAGATTAGTTTGCTCTTTTTGTGTAAAATGTTCCTTCTTGCGTTACAATGGCCTGATCAGCCGGTATATGTTATACACAGTATATGTTCCGCTTTTGTATCAGTTTGTAAGGTCAATTAATACTTCAGTTTCTTGTGTTTAATTAGTTTTTTGTTGATCACATTTTCATTTTTCGGCCCAATTCATAATTTGTTGTAAATAAATTTATTTCCATTTTTCCTTCAAACTTCCCTGTGCTTCTCTGATGCTCGGTCCCCCACTGTGCTTTATTGAACAGCAGAGAAAGTGGATCAGGGAGGCTGGGATTGAACTAGGTTGTCTGCATATGTCTGCAAAACATTTCTATGTTGGCTTAGTAACTGTGCCTTTCTAGTCTCATCTCCACAGAGAAAGCTCTGACTTAAACAGCTGTTAAATTTCTTGTGGCAGAGGCGAGGTCACACTCATGGGTAACTGCCTCCACTTAACCCTGTAGTGAAGCAGACACCGACTCTTCTGGAGCTGCAAGAGCAGTGTGTTTATTGATGAAGCTGGGAGTGAAAACATTCACCGCTTAACAGTTTCCCACAGCTCCTTCCTTGGCTGCAACGTCCCTTCTAAATATTTATATTCTTTATGTGTATTTTGAAAATACCAGATGTATATGTAGTCGAACACAAATCCAATGAGTTTTCAGAGCTCACTGTCAGAACACATTTTAATTAACTTAATCAAACGTTTTATATTTCATACATAGTGGTCATGGTTGTATAAACACCTGCACAGTTCAGCATGATTTAATGTTGAATTAGTATTCAATATAATATCTACTGTTAAACCCCCCCTGAATGAAGGTTATTTTCCAACAAGTACTTTCTGGTGGGTATTTCATCTTGGACCCTCCAATTGCTCTGCACCTATGTAATCTTTATTACTCTTTGTAACCATTTTGCCTCTATGTTTGTGTTTTGTGGTCTTGATTCACAATTTGTATGTTATATTTAAATTTCTATCTGTTTCTGCAAATCATCCTGAGGGGGTCATCAAGAGATACAGAAAAGACCTTAAGGCCTATGAGAAAGTGTGGCATATTGAAGGGTCGGTGTCGACAGAAAGACCATCGTTGCCAGTGCTCCCATCTGTGAGCTGACTGTATTGGCACTAAAGACATACTGGTTGCTCATAGGCCAGAGCCACGACTGCAGTATTTTGCCAAAAAAAAAAAAAAAAACAGCTAAAAATATAAATATATATTTTACCAGAATGTCAAACTTAAATTATAGGCCTACTTTTAATTTTTAGATGTTATATCTTACTTTTCTGTTATATGCAGAGAAACACCCTCCAGGTTGTTGTTTTTTTCATAAACAATTTGCATTACTTATTTTATCCCCTTAAATTCTTAATCATGATTTAGAAATATCCCTGCAGGTTACTATTGATGAAAGGCCTCTGAAATGTCAGGACTGTTTATTGCTCCAAGCCCTTGCTGCCCTGGTTTTTAGGGGTGATCCACTGGGTGATTTTTTTTTACTTTGGTGCACAGAACCGCAAAACCTATAGGAGTATATTTTGGAAAGCCTGGATCACCCTGTGTTATCATCTTTGTTATGACTATTTTACATTTATGATTGCTGGAATAAATGCTATTCCTATTTCAATACTTAAAGTAAGAGAATTGCTGGGTTTTGTCTTCTTAAAAAGAAATCTATTGACATGTGGAAACTATTTTAAGCCATTAACGCCCTCTGGTGGCTCTTTGTGGCATTGATCAGTATAGATGTTGCATATTAACCATTGAGGTTTTTGTCTTCCTGTGCAGGTTCTATGTGATATTAATATAGTAAGAAAATGTCAATGCTCCTGCATTTTCTTTCTGTTCTAATGCACTACATGTTGATTTGATTGATTTCTATTATTGAAATTACGATTTAATGTCATACTACTCTTTGTGTGCTCCCAACATCTGAGGGTTCAAGGGTGCCATATAGAGGTGGGGGGACAGGAAGATTCTAAGGGGCCTTGACTGAGAAAATCCAGTAAAATTAATTACCTTTAAGTTGTCCCGGATCTGCGAAACAGCGAAACAAAGCATGAATATATTGACCACCAGATCCTGATGATCTCAGCCCCAGTGTCCTGAAGGCCTGTGCACAGCAGCTCTGTGAAATTCTACAGCACCTCTTCACCCTTAGTCTTACCCAAGAGACAGTTCAAATTATGTGGAAGGCCTGTTGCCTTGTTCTACTACCAAAGAAAACTCAGCCAACAGTCATCAGTGACTATAGCCCTGTTGCCCTGACATCCCACATCATGAAGGTCCAAGAGAAACTACTGTTGGTTGATCTCAGCAAGCAAACCAGCAGCTATCAGGACCCCCTGTAGTTTGATTATCGCCATGGAGTTGGAGTTGATGATGCCATCATACACCTACTTTAACAAACCCACTGTCATTTAGACAAGGCAGAAAGCACTATGAGGATCATGTTCTTTGATTTTTCCAGTTAATACAATTTAACCTGACTCACATTGTGAGAAACTCCAGCAGACTCAGGTGGAGGCATCAACAATCGGCTTGATCAAAGACTACCTGAAAAACAGACCATAGTTTGTGAGACTTAAGGGTCACCTGTCTAATCAAGCAGTCAGTAGAACAGGAGCACTACAGGGGACAGTACTCTCTCCATTCCTTTTTACTCTTTACACCTCATTATAGAGAACATTCTCTTCATAATATTTTCAAACAGTGTCTTCTGTAAGAGGATTCCCCAGATCAGGGGTCACAGAGCATTCTTCCAGAAGACATGTCCTGTCTACATTTATCAAACATCTTAATCAACTGGATAAAAAACAAATGATTTACTGCACCACTGAATTTCCTCTTTTGCTTAATAATTTTTTTAATTGAATTGTATTGAATAAATGCTTGTATTTGAATTAGAATCTGACTGCCTAATTAAGTTGTATTCTAAAAAAAAAAGAATAAGTTGGACTAAGAAGAACAGAATTAGAATGGACATAAATTCACATCAATTAATGTGAAGACTGTTTGCCTTCAAAAGAGCTTTTATGTGACTTACTGCGAAATAGCTTACTGGATATAAACCAGATCAAACTGAAAGTCCTTTTTCTTCCAGCTATGATCATCTGACACAGCTACTTACCAAAGTGATGGATGAGTATACCGACAATATGGTGGATGTCTTTGAGGAAATTAGGCCATGAAGTAAAACGATATTTACTGAACAGCATGCAGAGCAGCTTGCAAGATCTTCTACAGCTGCTGACAGAGCAGCAACAGCCATTGTTTTTACAGCCAGATGATATACCCCAATGAGGATGAAATGGTGTGGCCTAAAAATACTTGCACTAAAAATTAACTTGATCAGTTTTGGTTGTAGAATTCACTTTAAGCTTGTTTTCTAACTAAAGGTAGAAACAAGTTCTTCCTGATGTGAATGAGATCAGTTTCCATCTGGAGCAAGCTGAAGTGGATTTGGGAAGAGAGGAGATACAGAGGATTTTCCTTGCACTAAAAAAATCTTATTTATTCAGAGGAACTTAAGGAAGAGAAAAGAAGCCTGAAAGTCTGGAGAAAGAACCACTAGAGGTAAGAGCAAGAAAGCTTGATACATGCATCCATTGTCTATATACTGTGGGGTCAATAAGTTATATATTGCCGAAACTGTTCTAGAGATATGCTTTCTCATTGCTTTAGCCTTGAGAGAAAGATAAGCTTCAATCCTTGAGGGGTGTGCCTTAATGAACCTGAGCCAGAAGTTGGACCTCCTCTACTGACTGCTTTATCCCTAGATGCAGGTCAGAGAATCTTTATTAGTGCTATACAATATATTGATATATATATATATAACATTGTAATGTATATGGCAATCATAGACTTTTATGGACTGATATACAGAGAAATTTTAAAATACAATTGGTCTTAAGGCTTTCTATGGAATGATGTTTTATCATAGCTTCACGCCATCATTATCTTTTCAGCAGATCAGCAGTTGCAAAACAAATCAAATTTTTGTTTAGCTTCAGTTAAATAAATGGTTTGAAAGAAATAAGTAGCTAGTTTTAGTAAATATCTTGAACATTGTCGTATATCATTATGGAGCAATAAAGGAATTGATTGAAACATGTCTGATGCATATTTCCAGCTAAAGATTAATGGAACTGTTCCATTAAGTTAGTTCTAAAAGCCCTTAAGTCTTTTTTTGACTTGACCTTAGAGAGGATTAATTTTGTTCTATATAAACAGATATAACATCAGACATCATTAATCCAATAAACTTTGAGTACTGGAGCCGAAAGTTCATGTACCCATATTGTGCAGCACTTATGCTCTGATACATTAGATTCAAACAATGGAGAAATTTAACATTGTAAAGCTGCAGCAGGGTAATGGCCCCATTCAAGCTTCTACAAGCTATAAGGTTATTTCTGTTGGGGGAAACTGCCATCACAATGTTTTGCTTTTAGCATTAAAGATAGCTACTCTGGGAATATTTAATTGAAACTATCTGGAAATCAAAGCCAAAGACATCCAAATGGGCCTCCAGAGCACATGAGCTCCTGGAGAGACAAAAAAAAATGAGCAAACGCATAACTGGCGAGCACATACTGTAGCCCCAAGAACCACCAATGGACCATAGGGTTAAATTGGCAGCCACTGGCCAGGCTGTTTGATGACCTGATAGGCCTAATATCAATGGGCCTAAGACCCATTGTGGCAAAAACAGGTACACATGTTCAAATCACACATGTTTAAATCAACCCTCACATGATCTTATATAGAAATTCAGGTAAAGCCAACTGTTTTGCCAGAGAGCAGTCCTTAACCTGTGTGTTGCCCCGACACCCAGAACCATCAATGGCTTCCTTCAACTGAACAGTTAAAGGTAGATCCAGATACTGAGAAACGGAAAGCTCCAACACACACTCAAAAGCAATGGTAGCAGCTCTGTGTATTTCACAGAGTCCAAAGCTTGGGTCGGGCACAGAGACCTAAGAGCCAACCGCAACCAGATCAACAGATCACCTAGCCCACCAACCAAAAAGCTTCCAAACCAAACCTAAGATGAATAACGCAGAGCGCTAACAGTCAATGGAGAGTGTGGTCCCAACCTAACACCCATAATGAGAATACACATCTCAAAGCAGGGCACCTAGCTGACATACATAAAGTTAAAGAATGGAACCTTTGTTATATTGATATGCCCTCAGATTTGTAGATAAGCTAGTCTAGAAGTTATTGTATTTTCCTCCAATAATCTTGAACTCAACACTATTCCTGACATTTTTTATTGAAAAAGCTTCCTGGATTGGAAGCAAAACGTCTTCAAATTTGGAAACAAAGTCCAGTGGACTGTTTTTAATTTTCTTGTTTTGGAATGACTATGACCTGGATGACTGACAATCTTCACCAGCCTCCAGTAATCCTTTTCATTTTTAATTCCTCTTTTCCAATGAAAGCAGATTCACATTTCATCTAGAAATCAAGCTCCCATATTTGCATTTTATGGGTAGTTCATTGTCTTTAAATGTATGGTTCAGACAACAACATGAATATGATTATGATGGTTTCATATATTTTTCCATGGCTGCATGGTCATCATTGTTACATGCATGTTGAGTTTGTTTTACAACATAATAACCAAGTCTAAAAAAGGCACCAGCACACACAGAGATAGACCAGCAGCCAATCAAAATGGTGCAATCTAGAATCAAGAGAAATCATGTTTATGTGTATATTCCAGAAACGTTTAATATGCCTCCATGGAGCTCCAAGTTTTCCTCCCTTCTAACTCCTCAGTATGGGGTGCCATTTTGAGTAGGTTATTTAAGAGGTAAGTGTTTTTACCAGTTTATGTGAGAGCTTTTCTCTAGTGTTTAGGCACATTTTTCAGTATATTATATGGAAGAATTTTATTTAATATGTGTATATGAACGTTAATTTTGATTTATGTCCCTGGTGGCACCCCATACCCGAGTATGCAATAGCTATGCTGCGTTCTAACCTCTGACTGGGTGAATTTGCTTACACGTGTGGAAGGTAAGTGCAAGGGTTAATGGCATCTTTGCTTTTTCTAAATGTATCCTAATGCTTGCACTGCAACTAACAGACATGTAATTTTCACCGACTGTATAGGAAGTTTAAAAACATATATATTGGATGGGAAGAGCAAGATTTGAAAGACATCTTGGAAGAAGCTGTCCTGGAAGAGTCAGAGGAGTCAGAAGAAGATGACGACTAACATGTAATCTGATTATATATTTGAATTTGACCGTAAAGGTAATCTACATTAAATTAGGATTAAATAAATTACCCCCCAAATTTATGAGGTTAGATAAACACATGGGTCAAATGTTTGAAATGTGTATATTGATTGTATTAAAATGAATGTGCAAACTTTTATTCCACTTGATTAGAAGATATTCTGGTCCTTCATAGGTTTGAAAGTTTGACACAGCAACTTTTAACAAGAACAAATTCAAAACTCAGTTTACCCAGTAAAATTATTTATTTCTGTTCTTAGGTAATTTCCTGAACATTGTAAAATAAGTGCAAAGCTCCCACATTATGTTGTTCTTTCTTATTTTCTGTGAAATAAAATACAGACAAAGGTCGTGACATTGTTCATATATTTTGCACTGCATGTATGATGTACAGCAAAGATTAAGGGGAAGTAAATGTCCCCTATTAATCACACATATAAATATGTATTAGGATATTAAGAGAAATTTTCAATAAGCCGTGGGAAGACAAGAACAATCGAAAATTATTTTATAAAATTCAGCAGAAAGTTAAAGAAATGATAAATGTAGAAATGAACAAGGAGTTTAATTTGGACATTCTGGATTAAAAAGACGACACTTAACTGAGAATTCATAAGGAGGAGATTAAATTGGTCTTAGTGGACATCTTATAAAACAATCCTATAAAATAATTTGACTATATTTAATACATTTAATTTCATGTGGTCTTGCTGAGATATTATCTCTGTATTATTCTAGATTGTGTGAGCTTCCACCTTTGCCTCTCTAATGTATCTTCCATAAGCTGCCAAGATCCTTATCCACTGCTCCGCTCTTATATTTAGTCCCTAATTATTTGCCACAACCATAAAACCTGGAAGCTGTTATTTGCTCTTGGGGTAATTGTAGATCATGTACTGTAAGAACGGGTTCTTGTACAGTAGTTTGATTTTTGGTTTTAACGCCGTTCCTGAATCATATTTCCCGAAATATGTTTTCCTTCCAACTTATATTGATTCTTCAAATGTTTTAAATACTCCATCTTTGAATAAATCTCCTATTATAAAAAATACTGCCTAATTTCCACTGTTTTTAATATTTTTTTTAGTCCCCAATGCAAATAGACGGGTTTAGTCACAAGGAGAGGTATTTCTACAAGTTATGAGGCCCTCAGTAAATCTGATACTTAATTTCAAACATCCATGGAGTGCCTAAGACCTAGGATTGTCAAGCTCTCCTTTTGAGACAGTTTCTCTCTACAACTGAATGGTGAGTATAGACCAGTCTCAATATTTGTCCAACCTGGTCTATTATCTGTTTATCGCCAATATTTTGCCTGTTTCACCATTTGAAATGCGAATCTTAACAGTCTATGTATGGTCTGTCAAATGAAGTCCTCCTTTTCCCCCAGTTTCCCCATAGTTTACACATTTTTTTTTTGTGGACTTTCTTTTTCCCATAAATATTGCTTGATCAAACCATCATACCTTAAAATAATTTAGGTGGCATTTTAATTGTCAATAAATGATACATTTCTGTCCCAAAATCTTTTTAACTATGTTAATTTCCCCCCAGAGAGCAGGGGCGGAGCTAGATGGGCGGCCAGGGGTGGCCATTGCCACCCTTAGCCAATCATTGGCCACCCCTGTGGCCAACCCTACCATTTTATCCCCCTCTGATCCAGACGGTGGCAGCAGTAATACTCTCAAGTGGAATATTCAAAACATTTTATTTTTTTGTGGATAATTATTCACATCAATATACTAACATCAAAGATGATAATTACAGAACTTATGCTCTTTTCAGAACTAGATTTTGTGTTTTATGGGGTAAAGAGAGAATAATGTCTCTTGCAAGTCATCTAGGAGTCTTCAGTGTAATCAAAGATAAATAAAAATTTTAATAAAAACGTATCAAATAATCAATTTATGTATTAGTGCTTGTAAATATTAATTTTAAGCAGAATGTTTTGATAGAAGTAGGTAAGTAATGACAATGGAAAAGATTTACGTCCAAGACTAAAAACTGAAAGAATTTTATCCACTATACCTTTTATTTAGAAAGCACTGATAAAATAAATATGTCTATTTGTTTGCAAAGGCTGTAGGAAAGTTTGTCTTTATATAAAAAATATGGATGTTTTGCCAGTTAATTTTCATGTTGAAACAGTGTAGATTGACCCTGAGGTTCTGGTGCCTATCCGCTTTCAGCCACCCCTCAGTGTACATTGGTTATTGCCTGGCCACCCTTATAAAAAATTTCTGGTTAAACCTCTACCATAGAGTAAGTTGTATTTTATCCCACATTTCTAGATTTGTTTGTACTTTTTGTAAAACTGGTTAAAATTTCAGATTTACTACATCCTCTGAGTCTTTACTAAGCTGTGATCCTCATTATGTTAAGCTTTTCAAGACCCATCAGGAGTTCTCAGACCCCTCTACTGTGGAAACAACTACTAGTTTCAGTCCATGAGGCAGACACCCTGTCTACTATTAAAGCAAGGCGAAAAACTTTCCTTTTTGATAAAGCTTATAGTTAAAAACAGAGTGATTTTTGCTTACTCACTGGATGAGTGAAAATATCAGTTGATATTCCAGCTGAATTTCTGATTCAGCTACTTTCTATGACAGAGACAAACATAGTCTAGGAGTATACAGAAACAGTTTTATTAACTGGGAACTTGCACTAGTAATATAGAGTATTAATACTGGACAGTAAGCATGGGTACAGAGAGAGAAAACACAAATGCTGACAGTTTTCATAATACACAAAGGCTGTAGGTCGAGAAGATGACGTTTGCATAGTAGTCCCTGCACAGTACTAAATACTTCAGGGAGAAAAAAAAAGGTTTGTATCTATGAAAACATTTCTTTAAAGGGAGCTCCAGGTACACAATATTAATTTCATCATAAAATTACAGAGAGCATCCTTCCAGTAATATGTTCTTTTATGTAAAAGAAGTTATGTACATGCTGATTGGTTAGACGAAGGTAAAGTCTGTAAGGCAAGAAGCCATGCAGTAATCAAACAATCTTTTTGCAAATCCAGGACATTCCTATGTGTTGTTTAAAAGATGATGGAGTCTAATACCAACAGGTTTTATCTGATGTGTTAAAAAAAAAACTACTAGCTTTCTGTCATAGCCCTTATTTGATTTGAGTGTAATGGTTGACATCCATGGGGCGCACTGTCTCTGAAGGTAGAGTGGATTAATATTGAGCCCTTATAATTATTGGGAAAAGACCTTCTTGTGTGTTTTGGTGGGAATTTGTTCGACATATTGTGCTCTTATTACGGTCTAGTTCATGTTATTGCCCCCCAAAAAAGACTCAATTAAGAAACTTCAGTCTTTAAATTACTTCATGATTAGTGGTCTGAGCCAAAAGAGTGCATTCCTTCTCCAGTTTTTTTGTTTTTTTCTCACAAAGAAAAAAAACCTTCCAGTTCTAGTTAAGAAAAACATCTTTTTAGACAACTTTACAAAGTTTGACAGCAAAAGGCACATACAGGATCTTTCCTTTGCCACGCGTGCCCACACCTTCCCTTGTATATCCAGATATCAACATTTTTATTAACATTTTGTTAAACCTGAGATTTCTTCTCCCTTTTATCCTGTTATTAATCTTAAACTAAAACGCGGTAAGATCAGATGTAATATGCTTAATTTTTTTACTGAATTTTGAAGTACTTTTTTGCAACAAAAGCTTCACCGTGAGTCAAACTTTGACTAAAATTGTGTTGAAAAATTTTAAATTTTACACAGCAGTTGAAAATATACTATCAATATATTACCTTCTTGTAAAACCTCTTTAGTGAAATGCCCAGAAGTAGCCCCCACATTTTACTCTTTATCTGTTCCAGCTTAAATCCTGACTGTTTTATAGCTTCATTTTATGTCTTTATTCCATGAGATGTCTGTTTCTAATCTATATAAGTGCTGTCATTTGTCCTCCTTTTTTCCAGTTTCAGATTGCATGTCGCTTCTGTAGAGGCAGCTGCTTCATAGCGTGCCAGGCACTATGTTAGACGGTTAGCGCTCTGTGGTGGACGGCGTGTTTAGCTGCGTTTCGCTGCAAAATGCTGCCTTAGTTTCTCTCTTCTCTTTTTCTCCATCAACCTGAAAAAGAAAGATAAGATTAGAATTTCCTTCATCATGATGAAATATTTATTTAGAAACAGAATATAGAATAGGCGGAAGTTTTTGGATAGAATATTTACGGTTTAAGTTAAATCTGAACATTATGACCAAAACAGTCAACATACACTCACCGGCCACTTTATTAGGTACACCTGTCCAACTGCTCGTTAACACTTAATTTCTAAGCAGCCAATCACATGGCGGCAACTCAGTGCAT
>NW_015150520.1:556031-589112 GCF_000732505.1 Cyprinodon variegatus | reverse complement strand
ATGCACTGAGTTGCCGCCATGTGATTGGCTGCTTAGAAATTAAGTGTTAACGAGCAGTTGGACAGGTGTACCTAATAAAGTGGCCGGTGAGTGTATAGATGCAGTGTGTGAAAACTATTTCCCATAATTTGTTAACAACATATGCTGCATAACAACTTAAAAGCTCCATATATTATTTTGAATCATTAGAGCTTAGTAAAGTTTCTCTTGAGCAGAAGTCTAGACTTTTAATGGCAACATTTATTTCTGTCATAGATGTGCTGCTGTGTTTGGGATCAGTAAAGTATCATTATCATGTCTGAGACTCAGTTTGGGTTGAGCATAAAGGCATAAAGATGTTACTCCAGAATATTTTAATATACAGTAGTTCATGGTCAACTCTATGACTTTAAGGTGTCCAGGGTATGAGGCAGCTAAACAAGCCCAAATCATCCCTCCTCCACCACCGTACTTAACAGCTGGTATGGGTGGTTTGTTCTGATTAACTGCTTTATCTGTTTGGGAAACTAGAATCAAAAATAGATGTTAATTTTAGATAAAAGAGACTTTTTCTTTTATTCATTTTAATTTTTAGAGAAAAGTGTCTTCTTATTTTAAGTATTTGAAATAAATCATTCTTATTCAAGCTAATATGTCCATTCAATTTTGAAGCAATTGGCTTTAACGCTTTAATTCAGTTTGAGCTGCAGCTCCTTGCCGTTTGGTCTTTCTTGATAAGCTGCAGGGTCTCTTGTTAACAAAAAGCGATACAGAAGAAGCAGATATCATATATTGCCTTTGATGCTCCATTGAATTCAGAATCGTAGTGAACAAGATGACGGTTCTGACAAGAGAAAGTTGTGAGCTGCTTTCCACCACTGCAGATTTGTGATCTAATGGCTTTGGAAGTTCAAACATCTTCACTTCCTGATAACATAGCAGGGTTTAGCCAAAAGAGAAGATCAAAACCTCAGAGCTACTTGATCAAATTAATGAGCCATGAATTCACTTTCATTTTTTATATATTTGGTCTCATGTTGTCTTTCATATTCTTTAAAATTATTGTTTTATTTTTTACAGTGTGAATGGAAGTAGGGTAACATTTAGACGACACAATGTGAAGGCTGTAGCTGCAGTAAACTGGATAACATTCCACAATACCAAACAACTAAAATGCTAAATCAAACATTTTTTTCACTACATTTGCATTTAGACTATTTTAAAGAGGATTTAATTTATAGATTAATGAAGAATTGGTTTTGATTTAACAAAAATAAATGTGTACCATAACATAATATTCCAATGTGCATATTTTTGTTAACCGTTATGTTTTTTTTTTTCAATTTTCTGAGTGATTTCTGTGGCAGATGCTCCAGGCCTTAGGCTGAACAAAGGTGGAAAAGGGGACGGAGCAAACCAGTGTGGAGACCTGCAAATTGGTTCATACCAATACTACTGATCATGGGGGGAAGCATCAGTTGTTTATGTTGGTTTTAGTCAGCTGTTGCATGTTTAACGCTTTTGTTGTGTTATTGTAAGCTGATCCGGTTCTATTTAGGTTTCTCTTTTGTCTCGTTAGATTTAATATTGCTAGTTCTTTTGAATAGAGTTCTGGTATTTTGACCTCTTTTATGGCCCCAAGAACTTTTTTTTTTGTTGATCATCTTTATTTTTTGAGGGTTAAATTAAAGCTTCATTTTTATTTATTGAACCTGTGCCTGAATGTCCTTTACTGCTCAGTTCATCGCAGACAAGATGTAATAATGTAAAATTCAGTCATTAAATTTGTATGTTTCTAATCTTTGTTATGGTGCATCATGTGTTACCGGCGGTTACGGGCCTCCACCAGCTCACTCAGCTGATCCTGAGCTGCCCTGAGCTCCTCCAGACTCTGCTGGTAGCTCAGATCCGCAGATCCTGACCTCTCCAGGAGGGAAACCTTGGTGGACAGCTCACTGGTTCGATCCCTCAGCCTCTGAATAGATGTGTACATGTTCTCTTCATCTTCCTCCTATAATTGCAGAGAGGATGGGGAGTGTGGCAGCGTCACAGATAGGTCAGTTTAGATTATACATGTAGCGTACCTGTACACTGAATGATTCAACCGGACAAATAAGGACCTCTAACTGAAACATTTTTGTTTTTTTTTAAAGTTGAATGTATTGATGTTACCAGCATATCATCTGACCAGGTTTAGCTTTTAGGGAGGAGTTTAAGGTATTTTTGCAGTAAAGTTTGTAGCATTAATCGTGGTCTGATATTTGACCACTGTGTAATTAGGGGTCTGTACCACCAGAGGGCGTCTGGCTCACTGGTGCATGTGGCAATCTTTACCACTGATCAGAGCTGAAAGCCACTTTCTACTGCATATTTCAAAGTAAATGCAATATTTCTTATCGCCTTGTATTTATACTTGATTATATTATTCATTCAAAATTTACTTTTTTAAATCTATTGTAGTTCTTATTTTTTTATAAATGTCTAAGTTCAAACATCACTGACTGTGTTATTAATGGGGGATAAGTGTAAAATATGCTCCCTCTGTCATATAGACTGTTTATCACTGTAATACATTTTTTCATATTCAGATGTGATTTAAGTCTGCAATCAATACCAGAACAGCTTCTCGTTAATCACAGCTAACATCAAAGTCTTTGTTCCATTTTTCCTTTCTTTGGAAACTGACTGACAGTGCAAAAGAAGGTTCAAACAAGAGCGGGCAAAAGCACCACCTACTTATCAGGAGGAGTTCAACTTGTAGCAATCTCTGTTAATTTCGCATTTAAAAAATTTTAAAACTCTGTCGTAAAGTTGTCTATTTCAGCAAAATAACTATCGTCAAGAAAAGACACTTGGAAAGCCTCTTACAAATATGGAGAAAATAAGCATCCTTTAAATGATTGAAGAAATATAACATTGAGAAATTTAAAGATTATCTGATACAGTAAAGTCATAAATTTGCATAGAAAACTAAGCCATTCACTGGGATTTTAAAAAGACATCCTCTGAACGCCTCAGACGGGATCTGCCTGCTTCACAACCTTATTATGTTGCAATAACTACACCTTGATAGAATAGGTTATTTCTTTTTTCGCTATTTCTATTGGCAGGTCTGTACCCAGTAGAAGTTGTCATACAGGAAAACACCCTGAATATACTGCTTACAATCTGAAAGATATCCAGAAGCACATCTCATAAATGTAACACTTAAATCTTAGAGGACTTTATGTTATAACTATCTGTATAGATATATAGACATAGATATTTATTCTGATAATTTTTATCCAGAATACATCATTTAAGTGGCTGCAATATTTTATTAAAGACACTTAAACCACTGCTGAAATGCTTTAGATCAAGCCTCAAACATCATTGAGGGAAAACCAGAGCCTACCTTTGCATTGACGATCTCGATGTGAACCAGAAGTGAGGCCAGTTCCAGCTCCTCACTGTAGCTGTTCTTCAGAGGAACACTCCTGTAACCTGCCCAACAGAGACATTACAGAACGAAGCTGTATTTTCATTCCAAATCTATTAGTCTTATGATGCACTGAGCTCACCTGTTCGCAGCAGACGGACTGGATAAGTGGCCTGTGCCAAGAAGTTGGGGTCACTGAACATATCCTCTTCGTAAACGGTGAAGCGCAGAAAGGAGAAAGTGGGGTTGTGGATGTCGAACACAAACTGCTTCTGCAGCCACACAGGATTCAGACCGTTATCAGCTAGGAGGGCCGAGAAGAGGAGTAGGTTAACGTGCGGCCAGTGCACCAAATTAAGACGGTTAAAAAAATAATAAACAGGTAGCAGCCGCCTCACCCACGACGTCGGTCTTGTATTTGAAACTGTCGTAGTCAGCTCCACAGATCTCCACCTCTACGAAAGGACAAACGATGCTGCGGCCATTTTTTGGCAGATGACGGGCACCCAGTACCTGATTAACACAGGAAGTAGATAAATGTAGATTTTAATTCTTTTTTGTCTGCTTTTAAACAAAAAAAAATCATCCTTCTGAATCTGTCCATCATCATTCCTATTTGTCAGACTGACCTGTAGCTGGATGGTGATTGGCTCAACATGCAGTGTGTCCTTATCGAAAGGATCAAAGGCGTCATCCCTCATGATGTCAGGTTGAGGAACGAAGCCACTGCTGCCTCCAAGCATGAACAAGGCCTGGTTCAGCTGCATGGGTTTATCTGCAAAAAAAAAATAAAAAATTTAAGAACCAATTTAGTTTTTAGCAGGATATTTTTTTTCCTGAAATAAAATGAAGATGCATACCCGGAGTTTGGAAATTGAGAGCGACGAGCTGGGAGCCGCAGAGCCACATGGGCAGCGGATCATAGTTGGACGAATCCAATCTCTGGCCTCTTGGATAAACTCTAGAGAGCTGCCGACGGTTGTACTGTAAGAAGCGCTTCCCTCGGGCACGGGTCGCAAACTTCTCTGCTTTAGTCTCCGGAAAGGAAGACATGTCTCTGTAACAGGCGCGCTCTGTCCCGATCTCTGCAAGCAGCACAACAAACGGGGACTGAGACACAAAACAATCCAAAAATCCAACTGTGAAAAAGTAAAGTAGTAAGCTTTGATGCTCACTGTCTTCGTTGAAAGGCACCGGCCTGCAGTAAACAACAAGGTCAGACAGCTCCACAGCGATCTTCTTCCTCCTCTCCATTTGTTTCTCCTCCTGCATCTGTTGCCGTACAGCACATTCATACAGCAATGTCAAAATGAAATAAACATCACATAATGCTCTCAAATGCCATGGGTAAAAAGAATACTACAATCCTTGAAACATGACATTGTAAAATAAGTTGCAGACGATGTCTCCCAACAGCTTTGGATATGCAGAGATTTCTGTTTTATTTTCTTTTAAGCCTAGGCTCAGCCAGATTTAACAGATCTTAGAACAGATCTGAGCTTGGTTTTAGATGTGTTTGAGTGGGTCTGTCTAAGACATCAATGTCCCTTAAATTAAACTATTTTCTTGCAGCTGGGACTAAAATTGGTCATTTTCCTAATGGAAGCTGATCTTCCACCTCAGACTCAGGTCTTTTTTTAGTCTCTATGAGGTTTTCCTTATGAATTTTCCTATATGTAGATTTATCCATCTTCTATTAACACTGACCTGCTTCCCTGTCCCTGCAGAAGAAAAACACTACCACTGAATAATGCTGCTGCTGACATTTTTCATTATGTCTGGAGTGACGTGTAGTCTTGGTTTTCCACCTAAGACAGTGACAGATAAGGCTTGTTTAAAGCTGGTGTCCCCTACAGCAGCGGTCCCCAACCTTTTTTGCACCACGGACCGCTATATGTGAGACAATATTTTCACAGACCGGCCGGGGAAGGAGGTTGATACGATCAAGTAAAATGATCAAATCAAATACTAACAGCATAAAAATAAAACAACAAGCCGGTCCCATCTAGGCGTAATCGGAGAAAATGACACACGAATTGTGCTCCTGATGTCCAGTCTGCTCCGTAGCTTTGTTTTGGTTGCTGTAACTGCAGAAAATCCCGCTTCACAAAGATAGGATGTTATAGATAGGATGAGTCTTGAACTGAATTAACCTGTGTCAAGTGGCACAGATGCACCGACTGATGTAATTGGGAGAGAATACCGCAATTTTTTTATTTTTTTCAAAATAAAACATCACTCAGACTCTGATCGTCGATAAATATTATATATATATATACATATACTTTTTTCTGTGCGGCCCGGTACCGGTCCGCGGCCCGGTGGTTGGGGACCGCTGCCCTACAGAACAACTGCCCTAACTTGGACCCCTTGTGGATTTCTTTGAAAATGACTGTCTACTGTCCAATTAATAAGTTCCTATCTGTGGTTTGCACAACTATTAGTAATTAATAATTTTAGCAGCTTATCCAGATTTATGATAGGCCTTTTTGTTGCTTCTCTACTTAATACTCTTATTGGTAACCCTGTTAAGTTTAGGAAGTTTTGGTAGGTTTGCTTTGCTGCTACAATTTCTAGTTTTTACCTGATGATTTTAAGAGAGCTCGTATATTTTCAAAATCTTGCAATGTTGTTTTAAACTCTAACCTCTAACTTTTATGTTACTTTATCCTGTTCATGTCTGTTCCTTGGTCTTCATGATGCTGTTTTATTAATAATGTCATTCCAAATAAAGAAAAATAAAAACAATCCATTGGACTTTGTTTCCGAGTTTGAAAACATTTGTCTTCCCATCCAAATGTCAGGAATTGAAATTTTGAATTGAAAAAAGCTTCCTGGATGGGAAGCAAAAGGTCTTCAAACTTGGAAACAAAGTCCAGTGGATTGTTTTTATTTTTCTTTATTTGGAATTACATTATTAATAAAACAGCATCATCACTGGTTGTTATTTTGGGGTTGATTAAAGTCCATATTTAATTTTCCTTCCATTTTAAATGAACAATTCGACTTTGTATTTGTCAATTCCCTAAAATTACAATGAAATACAGCAAAGTTTGTGAGTGTAATTTAAAAAACTAAATATGATTTTAAGACAGCAATCTACAGCGTAGACATTGCTCTGCTACATGTTTCAAAACCTCAGTATTAAGGACTTTTTCTGTGTGTGTTGTGCAGCGTTGCACTGACCCGTGCATCAGCGTTCTGTGCAGCTTCTCGGATTTTGCTGACCCAGGCGGTAAGATCTTCCAAACTGTCAGCACCCACGTCCAGACTCTGGACCGGATGAGAGCTCAGGTGCTGGGAGTGAATGGTAAACACGAAGGGGCGAGAGTTTTTCCCATCTTTATGCACAGCTGGAGGGAAGGATGGAAACAGGCGTAAGATCCAAGAACAGCTGGTTGCATGTCAGTGAAATATAGAAATCTTCCTAAAACAGTAACATAAGCATAAACAAATCTATGGTTTGGTCCTGTTATGAAAGTAAACTGAAGGTGTGACAGATTTGCAAAAGAGTTTTTTTTTTTTTTTCTTCTGTCCTATGAAACCCTGCTGATGATGTTGTTTGCTTAGAATAAGCTGAACCATCAGAAGAAAAAAACAACATATTTGGGAGTCATAAGTTCTGCTTGATAAGTCAGGATTAAGGAAACAACAATACAATGCCTGGCTTAACGGATAGCAGAGATACTTAGCAATTTTTTTGTTTTATTTTGAAACACTTTTTTCACATTTAAGCGGACAAATTCTTTTCCTTTTTTTTGAAACACTTTTTTCACATTTAAGCAGACAAATTGTTTTCCTTTATTTTGAAACACTTTTTTCATATTTAAGCAGGCTATTTCAATAAACAGACCACAGCATGCTGGCTTGTTTACAGCTGGTTCTCAAGCTGCTTGAACATACTGTATTATGTCCGCATTCCTATATATATATACATTATATGTACATTATTTATCTTTATTTAAGTTTTGAAGAGTTATAGCTGTTTTTATTTCTTTTGATATTTGCATTTTTCATTGTAAAATTCTTACTCTTGTGTTTTTAGGTAGACAATTTTAAGGATCTGTCCAGGGACAACAGATGAAAAATAGCATTTTAGCTAATTCTGTTGCATTTGCAGGAATGCTCATTAATGTACACTGTCCCTGTCAAATAAAATAAATAGATATAAAATACAAATTAAAATTCCTGAGTGTTTGCAGTCTGTCTTTGATGGGCTTCTCTTTTTGTGTTAAATATTGCGGTTAACTGTAGGAAACCCTTAGCAAAAAGTAGTATACTTGGAGTAGAAAGTATACTGAACAATGAACTTTTAGTGTACTTGAAGTATTACTAAATTGGGACATTTTTAAGTTTACTTAAGTATACCTAAAGTATACTTTGGAAAGTAAACAATAGTATAGTCAAGTACACTTGACTATACTATTGTTGAGTATATGAAATATAGTTTACAATAAGTAAACTCTAAGAGCACTGCCTGATTTTAAGTATGAAATTAGTGCACTTTTTTTATACTTGAATAAACTACTTTTTGCTAAGGAAAGAATAGGATATTCCTAAATGGCAAAGATCAGAACTGCTTGGTGGGATAAAATTGTGAACAAAAAATATATCTTATAAACACGCATGCATTATTATTTATGATAATCTAATTTAAGTCTGACAATGAAAGAAGTATTTACGACATGATACTTAAGTCAGGCTACTTTTAAGAATCAATCTTGTTTTTCGGTGAGGAAGCACCTTATGCTGCTGCTAAATTACCCTCATGTTAAAATGCTCATTATATCACTAGCTTATTTTTAAACACAACTGTCTACTTGAGCTAAAACCTTAATGTGTTTCTCTCTGTAATTAACACACTCAGGACTGGAAATATGCTTTCAAACCTGGTGAGATCCTTTTCAAAGACTCTAATCTAATCTAAATAGATCGTGACACCAGAGCGAGAATAATAATTTCATTTTGCATGTTCATTTGCAGTTATAAATATGAGGTTTTGTTTAAACTGAAAATGATGTGCTGATATTGATATGAAGTTATTATTTCACAACCAGGATATATGAATTAATTTAATTTCGTTCTCCTTTTTTTTTTGTGGCAGCAGATCATTGTTGCTGACTGAAATGTCTACAAAGACAGTATAAAATATGCTTTGACTTTAAAATAATGAATTGTAAAGTATAGTATACTTGTATTACTCCAAACAAAATTCCACCTATCATACATCGATTAACTCTCTGATTAGCTTTCAATCTCATTGCATTCGTTAAACTAAAAAAAAAGCCTAACATATAAAAAGGCTTTCTTACCAACATGGCAGGTGGGAACATCAATGAAGCCTTTTAGAAAGTTACCCAGAGGACTGTTCTCTGTAGACTGATGCAAAATAAAAAAGAAGCCATAAACAGTTATAAAGAAGCTTGAAGAGTTTCAGTGCAGCTCAGTTCAAATTCACACTCACCACTTCATCCAGTTCTCTGGTAGGAGAGCAGGACACCTCCTCCACATAGTTCGCAGGGAACCACAGCTGCTTCTTTCCCCCATAGTCGCCTCTCCACCTGGATGCAGCGTGCAAACACATGGTTAACAGGCTTTTATAAAAAAAAAAAAAAAGTAACCTAGAAGAAGCTGCATAGGTGAGCACTCACCAGCCCCCCTCCTGCTTGTCCACGTTTTGGATAAGTGCTTGTTTGGGGAAGCAAAGCTCATCTTCTCTTTGAGCTCGGTAGTCGTACAGAGCTTTGACAGTACACTAAAATGTAAAGGCCAAATATACAACGTAACTTAAGAGAGTCGTTACCGCTTTTTTATTGACTTGACAATGAATTCGTTAAGGATGATTTTAAAGATATTCCATTCAAGTTGTGCTGCTTCAGACGAATGTGTTAGGATTACCTTAACCTGGTAATAAAAACATCATTTTTAGCATTTGTAACTGATTCTCTTGTAAACAAAACAAACACTACTGGGTGGATATTTCTTTAAGTTTGTTTTACATGTTATCTTGATGTTTAGTTTAATAAACCTTATTTAAATATAGGTAATTAAAAGCTTTCTGCTGAAGATTGAGCTTTGCTGGGTGTTTTCATTTTAATTAGGGGTAGTGGAGAAGAAAAACGCATAAATATGCAGGACAGAAGACTTTCAAGGGTCAATGAAGAGGACCAGAGGGCGAACTCACCCGGGCTGTGGGCATCTTATTGGCCTCCACATAAAAATGAGGAGTTCTGACCTCATACAGGGCTCCATAGTCAAGCTCCTGAAAAGAAACATCAGAAAAAAACTCATCTTAACACATAGTCTAAACATGGAAGACCATCTACCACTACATACCATCTAGTTTTAATTTTCATAGTTTTCTCTTAAAATAAGCAAATATGAATTTATAAAAAAGCATTTTTCTTAAACAAAAAAAATAATAATAATAAGAGCCAGAGAAGCAAAAAGAGATCTATTACTAAACCAGTTTAGTTATTGAACCACTTTAGGTCATAAAGCCTCACCACAGAACATAACTTGTGTGAAGGCAGCAATATAAAGAAAAATAATACAGACTGGGTTCAACTGAGAAAAGTACTACTGTACCTCTTCAACTGAGCATTATAGGTGAGGTTGAAATAAAATGTAAATGTTCTGTGTTCTTGGATTAATTATGCCTAACATCAAAGCCATTATTTTTCTTGCATGCTAATGTTTTTGCATTTAACAAACACATACCACAAAACTGTAAAACTGACTAAGTTGGTAAATTATTTGGCAAAAAGAAAATGTAAAGAGTGTGGAGCCAAAGGGCTCACCCCTGGGGAACACCTTATCCCACTATGAAATATCTCCTCATTTTGTTGTAGATTCAAGAATTCTAATAAATCATAAGCTTGACAGCTTATTGAATCTTTAGGTTTAAATAATGCAAAACAATGTTATTGCTTTCTTAAAAAGTTCTATAAATAAAAAATTTATTTAAAATAGGTCTCAAATCTGAAAAACCTTCAAGATAATTTAAATATTGATATTAATTCAATAGATTTTTTTTTTTAGCTATGTCTTACTCACCATGGTGCCCATGCGGTCCAGAGTGTCTTCATTTATGGGGTAGCGCAGCTTCATTTTACGGTACAGTGGATGTTTCTCATAATAACTGACTAGATCCACCAAACTCTCAAACTCTGCTGATCCCCCCAACATGAAGAGACGACCTTCCTGCTGGATGCGACAGTGTTTGATCTTACCCTCCGCCCTGCAAACCAGTGGACAATTATATGTATATGAACCCTCAGAATAAATCAACACTTTTTTATTTGGAATACTGTCCATACAAATATTGAGTTCAACTCATACCTAAAGGAGATGGCATAGGAGTTGTGCTCACTGCGTTTTCGCACCAGAAAAGCTCCATCTCGTGGAACACGCATCAGCATGTGTTCAGCCTGAACACGAGACAGATTGGAGTGATACCATCTGGATAAAAAAAACCAAACAGAGATATCTCCATCAGTTTCAGTTCACTGTTGTCAGCATTTACTGATGAATAAAGTTTTATCATTAAATAATTTTGCTTACTTACATTCATTAACAATATTGCTGCTAAAGTTAATATTCTTATTGAAGTGATCTTCTTAAGGTAAACAAGTAAACAGAAACCTAAAATAATAAAGATCTAAAATAGATGAAGATCTATTTTATTTTGGTAATTATCTAATATAAAGCAGTTTTATTAATATTAGTAAAATGTTTGAAAACTTTAATCTGAATCTAAAACCACTCTAAAGTCTCTTTCCCACTGAAAATAGCGCATTAAACCGGGTTTTTTAAACCCACTAACAATCGGTATTTGGCTCCCTTCCCATTGGCAAAACAAGTCATGGCTGATAAAAAGGAGTTTGTGGCGAAGGCACCGTGTAAAATCCTCCATTGGAGATCACTAGTGAGCCAGCGATTTAAATGTTAAATGAGAAAATGCAAGACTTTCGAAAAGTAAAACTACATTTTTTTTTTGGTTTGCAAACGCATCCTTTCAGTTTGCAAAACTGTATAATAGTTGCATTAACTGGGAGTAAATATTTTCTCCACTGTTGATGTTTTTTTGGTTCGAGTCACTCACTCTCTGCTCTCGTGTGCGTTGGGTTGAGGCACAGGGTTCCCCAGCCTCATTTCAAACTCATTGCAGCGCAGCGGTGTTTCTCTATAGTGGCAGATGAGTCGGTAGAGGCTGTCAAACACAAGGTTGTCTGTCAGGTAGAAACGGGTGGAGCCAGACTCTTGACGCGAGTGGATCCTGCAGTGCTGCACCCGACCAGAGCGCCTTGAACAGAAAGAAAAGTCATCTCTTATGGTGTAGTTTACAGGGAAGGGAAGATGAAAATGTTCTCATTGGCGGTTTTTATACGATGCCGATGATTAGACAACTTAAGTTGCCATTGCATCAAGTTAACAGAGAAATGAAACCTACCAGAAAGACAGAGTGTAGTCTCCGACAAACGTCTCACTCTCTCGCACCAGGAAGGTGCCGTCTTTCCCCCCTCCTTCACAGTAGTCCTGGAGCAGCTTCTCTGCAACCTGCCGACCATCACGGCCTCCTCCCAGCTTCCCATGAAACCATCGCTCTGCACAGTGCTGCTCATTGTTGTTACACTCCTGATGAATAATACAAGAGGAAAAACGTTTAAAGATACAGCATTAAAACAGCATAAATGTTTCTTTTTAGTCTGTTAGTCTGTTTATTTTATAAGAGAGCTGGATTGCTAGCCAAGAAAGTTATGTGACATTATAGTAAAGATGTAAAATATCTTCTTACCTCCTTTCCTTCATCATCCTCCTCTTCATCAGTCGTCTGGTAGTGAGATGTCTCTTCTGAGTAGTAAATTTTATTGCTGGTCAAAACGAAATAATGCGGCGTCCACATCTGAAAAATCACATAAACGCCCTTTAGAATCAAAGCGTTCAGAAATATACATATTTTAAGGAGTGACTGCAGTGGAAAACTAAAAATATGCAAAGCAGAGTATAAGAAATGATCAGAATTCACAAACTTAAAGGGGTTTTTCATATATTTATAATTAAACACAAGATGTAATATTTTTGTTATTTTTCTAGATTAAAGTTTGCGTAATTTTTTTGGTTTTTATTAAGGTTTCTGTATAAAATTTTGCCAATCAGGCCAAAGGGATCTGTTGCATGAGAGGGTTGTGGGTTCGAGCCCCGGCTTCGGCTTTGCCTGTGTACTGCATCCTAGCTTCTGTCAGTGACATCATCATTGTGCGAGGAAGTACAAATGGGTGAATGACTGAATGTAGTGTTTAATGTTTCGTTCAAGTGTCCTAACTTGAAAAAATCAGAATATAAGTTTAGTCCATTTACTATTTACACTCAGCGCTTGCTTTCTTTTGGAATAGCAGCCAGTGAAATTTGAACTTTTGATTCCCAACTTTTTTTTTTTTTTACATCCAAAATCCTAATTTTCACCTTATATTTGTGTCTAAATGCTTTTTTTCTGAAGCTACGTGAGGTGAAAAAATAAACAAACATAGGAATAAATGAAAAACATGTTTACACTAAAGAAATCAGACGACTTTCAAAGGGAATTGTATGTTTTTTCATTTCTTTTTCTTTGTAAAACTTCCATGGTTTTTCTGTTTGCGTTCCCAAAGTATACAAACTTTTGTCATGTTTGTTATTTCATACATAGATAATAATTCATGATACTACTACAAATGTGGTACCCTAAATGTTTCTGGAATAAAATCACAGAAGGCAGAAACACTCACATGGTCGATGGGGTCCTCCAGGTAAAGGATGCCGTTCTTCAGCGAGTTGCTGATGTCATTTTCAGAGTAGCTAGCTGAAGCCACCTCTTCATAGACGGTTCCTTCAACCAGCTTTTTGTGCTGCAATACGACAGGCAGACCATCTTATTTCTGTTAAAAGGTTTCTTGATTGATTTTAAAAGTCTGTTTCCACCTAAAATTTACTCTAATCTTTATACTTTATTTACTCACAAATCTTCCATGTTAAACAAGCATCAAACGCTTGTCAATATGTCACCTTAATGAGGATCTTCCTGCGGAGCTGGTAGGGTGAGGGGAGCTCGTCTGCATTATTGTCAACCGGCTTGGTGAGAAGCAGCTCTCCAAACACCTTCTTGAAGTGCGTGGCCATGTTCCTCTGCTGGACCACGCTGCAGTGGTCCTCAATGGACAGTATCACAGGATACCTAAGCAGGTATAATGGTAGAAAAGGTAAACTTGGCTGTCATTTTTGCAGACGGATGTATAAAATGGGTTAGTAGAACTCACTCGGATGTGACAAAGGCATGTTCTTTAATGGTGTGCAGCACATCCAGGAATTTGATCTTTGAGGTTAGAGTGTGACCATGGTAGATGATTGGCAGATCATCTGGTCCATCCCAGCAGTCCACTGAGAACAAAAAATATAAAAGACATTAACATCAGTTCTTAACCATAAAGGTTGTGTGATATAAGCGATTTAAAGAGGAGTGTGTTACGTTCAATGCAGCGGCAGCCCATCCTCAGACAGCGAGCGTAGGCTTCTAGAGATGATTCACTGGAAAACTGGTCACCTGTAAGGTACCTTAAAAACCAGGATGGAAGAATATATGGCATTACAGATAAAACTGAAAACACAGTAAAAACAACAAACAAATAAATGATTGTTTATGAACCCCAGAAAAAAAAGCTGCATGTTATGAGACGCTTAAATGAATGCATCAATAATTAGCTCGGAAAAGTTTTCCATCTCTTATGATACATTCTACTTGGTACTGTCTGTTCATTGCATCTGAAATGCATTTAGTCAAACTCAGCTCAATGTTTTTAAAATGCTGCTGGAAAACTGTTAGTTTAACCAAACTGAACGGTTGGTTCAGATAGATTTCTGATTTAATTTTGGTAAACACTCTACTATAAACTTTAATTTTAATATATTTGAAACATATTCAGTAAAACTCCTTTCAAATGTGTAATTATTTATCAGATTGTGCTAAAATAAACTCTAAATTTAAATAGCTAAATTATAATTAATATTTAGAACTGTCATATATTTAGATTTAATATATTTTGAAGCATATTTAGTAAAAATCAGCACAAATCAATCATTGACAAAATGATTTTAGCTCTGGTTGCCTAAACAGTCGGTGCTTCTAGATAAGGGGTTACCAACCTTTTTAATGCTGGCGTCTACTTCCTTGGTGCTGAGTCATAGGAAGGGCTACCAATACAGACCTATGAACTGTAGGGGTCAGCTTTCATCTAAACTTCATATAAAATAAATACATTTTTATTGTTTCTATTAATTTCAAATTTTCTTTAAGATATTTTCATTTTGAAATCTTTAAAAATGCTTACGTTTTAGATTTGTTCTGTTTTCAGAAGACAATGAGGGAGCCCCATCTGATCCTTGAGGGCCCTTTGGTAGCCCCTGATCTTGAGTAAAATGCTTAATAATCATTTCTGAAGTCAAAATTATCTTACCTATCATGTTATTTTCTTAACTTAAAAGTACATTTTATATATTTCAAAGATAAATAGTAAGAGGCAGTATAAGCCCAAATGGCAGTATGGAAGTGTTAGCTTTATCAAGCTAAATGGGACTTTTTTATTTTCTTAAACTACATTTTCTTCACTATTGCAATATATTTAACGTTATGGGGTGTATTTGTAATTGATTTAAAACATGTTAAATGAAGTACATAAGAATCTTTACATATTTATAACACATTTATCAGGGTCAACAGCAGCAGACGTCCATCCTGAAATAGGAGGGCAGTAGGTCGTCGGTTCAAACCCCTGCTCAGTCCGTCTCAGTCATGTCCTTTATAGTCCAGAAACTTCTGTACTTTTCCTACAGATTTCATTTCATTTTAATGTGTATTTAAAGACATTTCAATTAGTGGAAAAAAATGCATTGGGGAATATTAAAAAAAAAGTCAAATCAACCAAAACTTTCACAACCCAGATGCAGTACCTCTGTGAACCCTCTAGGGGTCCCGGACCCCCTTTTGAAGACCTCCGTGTGAAAGGATTAATGACTGAATGTACTGTGAAGTCCTTTTGAGTCCACTGACTTGAACAGGTGTAATATTGATCAGCCCTTTGGGTTTCCTCCATGCAAACTCCTCACATGTATTTCATTTTAATTAGATCAATAAAATGCTTGACTGATTCATTATTAGGGGTTAAAGGCCTGTTTATTGTAGAACTATGACCTGAAAGTGTCTGCTGTCTTCTCGTGGTGATCTATAGCCCAGTATAACTCATTAATAACTGATCCTTTATGATGTAAACTTGTATGTTTTGTTTAGTTAAAACAATGGTTCACAATCCAGGTTAGAAGCTCTTTATCTGAACAGTAAAAGTAAAAAAATCTACTTAAAATGATCATACAGTGTTAAAATACATTGTTAAAGACAAGTCATTTTTTTTAAAGAAAATAACTTGACCAACTTCAAGAACAGCGGTCACTTTAAAACACAAAGAAAAAGGTTTTAATCAAGAACTTTGGACAAGTTTAACCTTTTATAACCATTTCAGTTAAAAATACTCTAAAAAAATCATGTGTAAAATAAAAACTGGCCTTAAAAGTATACTCTACCAAATCTCTACCATTTAGGATTTATTTGCACAAATGATTTATGGGGGAGTTACTGGATTTGGATATCTTACGTGTTGTGTGAGGAGGAGATCCAGTACTGTGAAAGCGGTCTTTTCATGTCATCGGGGACAACAGGTGAAAGTCGAGGGTCAGACAAAGAGTTTTCTTTTGAGAACAGGAAGGTCAGGAACTAAATAAAAAAGACAGAAACAAATGTATAGTAAGACGGAGAGCCTCTTTTAATACTTATTTCTGTGCAGATCATAAATGTATCACCTCGTCCAGCTGCAGCATTGGCTCAGGCTGAGGTCCTCCCCTCATGTAGCTCATGAGAAATTCCCGAACTCGACTCAGATCTGATGCCCAAGATTCCTGAAACAAGCCCCAAAAAAAAATCTAGGTGAGGTCAAAGCAGGTTTAAGGGGTTTATTTGTGTTGTGGTGACATGCAGTGTACCTTCTGGTCCATCTGTAAAAACTTCTGGAAGTCGTAGAGGGAGATTTGACAAAGCTCTGGTCGGTCCACATTTCTGAGAATACAACTTTAAGATGTTAAATCCCAGAGAAGTGAAAGCTCAATAAAAATCAGTTTCAGCTCTGAGAGATAAGAAATGTGATAAATTATTTTCTCCTTTCCTCAGGCCAAATCTAATTCTGCCAATTTCTCTGTAATGCCTCCTAACATTATCAAGCAAGAAGATAAACATCTTTGAACCATTAAGTAAAACATGAAATATAGAATAATATCAGAGTTATAGTAAGGACTGATAAAACAGGAAGACTGGCAACAGTGGGGTGTGAAGGAAGAGGAGGATAAGGAGGTGAAGGTAGAGGGACTCACCGCAGGGGAAAGGACAGCTCCAGCTGCTCAATTATCTGAGGAAGAGGAGGGGAAGAACCAGGTGATGGACAGGTGGGAGGGGGTCAGGTGAAGCATAAACAGCAGAGGACAAAGTGATTGTGGTGTATTGCGAGTGCAAACGTGGGGAATATTAAAGCAATGGTGTAAAACTTAATAAATAAGGGATTATATTTTAGTCCGTTCATTCCACTTTAAATCAACATTAAGCTCTAGTCAGTTTCTGCCCTTTAGTGCCATTTCATGCAACTGCTTTCCAAATTTTAGCAAACTGTGTTTATTGCTTTTATTTACTAAGTTGTACTATAAAGACAAAGTTGAATTTGAATTACTCTCAGACTTACACTCTTCTGTGCGTCAAACATAAGCGTCCTGTAGAGCTGTGCAAAGTTGGGGTACAATAAATCACTCTTTGCCTCTACCTCCTGCAGAAACCCAGGAAACAGGAGTCATTATCATACAAATATAAAGCTGGCGGAAATCTAAAGAGATCGATGTGTAGAGAAAAAAAAAAATCATAGAGCATCTAGCCTGCAGTTTGTCTTTGAGAAAGCGCATGTTGGGGACTCTGTAGTTGATCTGAGGCAGAAGGGCTTTGACATCTTTCAATGTGATGCTGCAGAGGAAACAAAAGCAGGTAAGAATCAGATAAAATATGAAACAATCATTAATAATTTGCCAAGACATTGTAGAAAAGGAAGTTTGATTTGCTCTATTTTCAGTTCATGAGCCTTTAGGGGCCTTTTGTTCTGCTCTGCTCTCTTAAGGTTCAACCACAGCATTTTAATCAGGCGGTTATTTTGACCGGCCTCTTTGCAGCACATTGATGCCTTTAAAGACATTGTTTAGTGAATTTACTCTCCTGTTTGGATCACTGCTTTGTCGACGACTCAGTTTGGCCAAGCTACAGTCATCAGACAGAAAACCACACATTTAATGATATGGAGAAGAGTTTATTAAACCAGTGATTCCCAACCAGTGGTACTAGAACCCCTGGTGGTGCAACAATGCATTGCAGAGGTAATATTTTACTTCCCAGAAAAAGAAAAATAATTAAATAGGCCTGGGACACAAGTACAAAATAAAGCAAGATTTTATTAACCAAATATCAATCAGTTTTTACGAAAGACACAAACAACATCCCCCTGCTGGGAATTGAGGATGTCAGGTGTTTCATTAACACAGTGAATAATCAAAATAAAGTTTAAAAAAAAGATAGTAAATCCTAGTATTATTTAGTTAATTTTTTTTTTTTTTGGTTTTTCAAGTTTAGATATGTCTAAAGGAGACTTATTCAGAAAAGTTAGTTTTTTATTTCTTAAAAACCATAGATTTGTAACTTAATTTGACTTTGCATTTATTTCAGTACTTTACCTCATTTTTCAGATAACATATTTATGTTTTTTTAATTCTAATTGAAAAGAATGAAATTACTGAGTATTAAATGTTAAAGTTACGGAAATTAAATAAATGATTTTCATTTTATAATAGGTACCACTTTCTATTTTTGTAAAATATAATGTTTGACCAAGGGGGTTTGGGGGGGTTGGGGTACTAATGGTATGATAAAATGGGTTAACAGATCAAAAAAGGTTTGGAACCACAGTGTTAAGCAACTCATTAAAAACAGTGCTGGTTGACCTCATTGATACAGATTAAGATTTCTCTATCGCTTTTTTTCCCAACATGGTGATGTGCTTTATGATTAAACATATTAAATGAGTCCTCTCTAATCTGCATAAGGGATGCTTTTCAAAAAAATGTATCTAGAAGGATTTACAAACCAAATGTACTTTCTCATACCTTGCCATTTGATATAAAGGCTGTAAGTTGTGAAGTCTCTTTTTTATTTTGCCTGAATTTTTGAGCATTTCACATCCATGACCTTTTGACCTTTGAGCATTTTTCATCCATGACAAAAAATCCTTTGCTGCCATCCTATGTGATTTACAATTTAGAATAACTTCTACAGAAAGAGATGTTTCCAAATTGGTCCCTTTAAAAACTCTTTTACTCCAAGGCCAATGTTGTGCAACATTTAGATGAAAGATTCTTCTAACACACATGGATTTAAAGAATGGCTTAAGAAAGAAGTTTTGCAGATTGTGATGAAGAAAGGGTGAAGAAAAAACATTTTAGTGAAAGGCTTGATGTAATTCTGCCATTTGATTCAGGGACTGCATCTAACAGATGGAAATTAGTGCTTCTCATGACTCCTGCTTTTAGAAATGCTTTTCTGGACTGTTTCCCTCATGTTATAAAATATCTTTACAAAACAAACAGGATTATTGGAGGATATCTGTAGGTTCATATGCTGCAGTTAGCAAAAAAAATGAAATTTACAGAGGAATGGCGCATGGATAATCATTTGGTGATTCATTAAACATATGGAAATGCACTACCAGGAAGAGAAAGGAAGTTTGAAAAAACAGGTGGCGAAAAATTATCGCAGTTCTTTGAAGCCTAGAGAATCTTCCAAGGTCATCGACCTGCATCTCTGCACAGTTTGATTCAGGCCGCCTCCCATTGCACAGACTCTGGCTACTGTTTCTATTTTCACAGGGGGCAGGAAGCAGCCCTCTCCCAGGCCATTGCATCATTTCCTGTTTCTTATCAAGCAGTGACAGGCTGTTTGCCCTGGAGAGGTTTACCCTGAAACAGAAGCTTGAAGTCCTAAAGTTCTCTGATCCCCGAATCTGGTGCAACCTGTTAAAAGGCTGCAGCCAACCAGCAAACATCATCGCTGGCTTGTAGAGCTGTGACTGGGTGTTGACATGTTTGTAGTGAACTACTCACCTGCCTTCATGATTCCTGTCCATGACTTCAAACTGTTTCCTGAGCCACCTGCAGGGACACAGGAAGAATATTAAGAGAAAAGAGAAATAGGGAAAATGAAAACTGATTAAAGTTCAAACTTATTACAGAAAAATAAGACGTAAGAAATGCATCAATCAAATTAGAGGATAAGCAGCACTGGAAAAATAGATAACTGTACCAGATCTTTTCAAAGCGTTATTCTTTTATTAAATACATTTACATGTAAAGATTTATTATTTGGTCTAATTTAATGACTAATGTAAAAACATATTTGAGTGCACTCAAATATGAGTGCTAAATGAACAGGAAAAAGAACAAAATATAAACATAGTAACTAAACATACACTATATAAATTATATATATATATATATATATATATATATATATATATATATATATATATATATATATATATATATAGCTGTGTGTGTCTCTGTAAACTTTAGTTATACGTCAAATTGTATCATAACATCAATTATGATAAGTGCATTGAACAAAAATAGATTTTATTAAGACAGTCCCCAAAATGAGTCTGTTTCTATTAAACCCTTAACCTCAGGTATAATAATGGAAACTTTAATCACGCATCATGTAAAGTTTACTCAGTGAATGTATGCATTATTTATAAGTGCATCTGGCTACAAAAGTGGCTTTAGATGCAAACTCAACAACGTTAAAATGGGCCAAAATCAAACTAATGCTGTCAGCAAAATAATAATAATGCAAAATAACACACAGACAAAATGCTCATCCATGTGTGATTATATGTGAAATGGTATGGTGTGTTTAGTAGTTTAAAAAGACGTTAGGTGAATTTGTCTTTTCTACTGGCCCATCAGTGGCTCATAAGTGTTGTTTTATATGCCTCAACATACATGGAGCTAATACTGCAGGGCAGATAGTGTGGTAGATATTACATTATGGCGTAAATATCGGTAAGCAGAGACAGCAGTTATTTAGGGGGCCACGACCTCTTAGGGGCCCCATCACTGACACCTGGTAGGCCCCCTACACAATTGTAGACTAGGACGTCTCTTTGCAGATGTTACTATGTGAATAACTTTGTATAGTTCATTAGACAGTTGGTAAAAAATACACTCAAACAGCAATAAACATCTTAAAAGAACGATGTATTTGAGTGTTTTCGTTTTTACACTATGACTTGGAATTATGGGTAATCCAGAGCATCAATTAAAACCATAACCTCTACGTACAATGTGTTAGCGGCGATGGATACCAAAAAGAGGTACTTAAGCGGTTTCTAGAAAAGGAAGCACTTGGGATGTCTGTAACATGCCGTGGTGCGCTGTCACCAATGGTTCCATTCAAGGTGCGCAGTCACTATTTTTTCATGTGTGAGGTGTGATCATATACTACTGAGAATTGCATAATTGTATCTTCTTGGCCGATTAATAGAACTGTCGCCATATCCTGAACCTTGATCACGTGTTGTACTTCATATGGGGCCCACCCAGATAATGTTGCTTATGGGCCTATTGTTGTGTCGTTAAGCCATTGATATTAACATGTGGTGATATTTTCTTGGCACACACTAGGTACTCTTCCTGCAGCAGGAATTAGAGACTAGCAAAAGTTAAAAAACAGCACTAGTTATATTACCCTGGTTTTATCCTCTGCTTGGCCCCTTTCTAAGAGTGCTTTTTTGACATTATTTGATTGCCATTTTTACCTTTTAATACAATGTACCTGCCTTTCAGTTACTGTAGAAAGCTATTTCTTCTGGACGCTCATATGTCCGCTTGTATTTTCTTTTTTTTCTCAGGGAAATCTTATACTGTCTACACTTAGAAATGTAAAGTCAGTTTCAATACATGGAGAAAAACTTTATATGATAAGCCCTCTACTGTACTTGTGTATTAACTAACAGCCAATTTCAGTTACAAAGTAACAAAGTACTACGGCACAAGGCTACCTGCTGAGCCCTGGCTTATTTGTGATTGCAATTGAACCTCTGGCTCAATAAATTTGTTTTCATACGGCCATTCATGGTATTAATATGGGCAGCAGTCATCACTAGCTTCTTTTGTATGCAGATTATATTTTTGTCCTTCTAACTAAACCTAAAGAATCTGTGCCCATTTTATTAGATTGTATTGAATATTTTACATTGGTGTCTGAATACAAAGTAAATTGGGATAAGTCTAAAGCTAAGCTCATGTCTGAACACTGCCTCTCCTCTTTATTCAACAAATGGAGATTATGTTTGTCTCCCAAAAGTATTACATTTTTGGGTAGATCAATTCTGATTATAATAATAAGGTTAAAATGAATTCCTGTCCCCTGATTGATAAAAATAAGAACTGACTTAGGTGGATGGTCTGAAATTCACTTCTTCCTGAAAAAAATAAAATAACTACAGTATATTAAGATTATGATAACGCCAGTTGTTTTCTATATCCTCTATAATATTCCTTTGCATATTCAAGACTCCTTTTTAAAGAGCTAGATGCTTTAATGTTGGACTTTTTACAGGGGGAAATCACATCACCGTCTGAATTTAAAAAATTTACAAGCAAGTATTCACAAAGGTGGTTTTTCTTTACCCAATTTTAAATGGTATTACTGGGCTTTATCTTCCTGGTTTCTGCTGGAGTCTGATGTGAATGTAGGCGAATCTCCATTCACAAAAATGCACGGAGATCATCCCATCATTACAGCAGCCAAATTAATTAGGAAAAATATACAAAGAGTTGCTTTTACCAACTGGTTAACTGTAAAGTAGATTTAGAAAGGTAAGTCTGGCATATGAACATATTTGCTGTATATTTAATAAAACAAAAAGTCAATAAAATTTGCATAAATAAAAATAAATGTAAAGTCAGTAATAGAGCTTATTTCTATGCTAATGTAAATTCACAGCTTGGTTAGTTAAGGGCATGCCCTCTTTTGTTTCGGTAAGTGAAAACTAAGAGCACTGTCCATAGGAAGTGGACTAATTCACCTTTTTTTCTATGAATACATGTTTCTTTAACACTCAAAATAAGAAAAAAGGCTAATAAAAAAATTTGTTAATTGAAACTGCAAAAGCTGACTGCAGAAGCACAATAGCAGTGAAGAAATTTGGTTAAAAGCTAAAAAAAATTATCTATCTTTTCTCCTTGTCATTAAACTCAACTTAAAACCAGGTTCTGATGGTTTAAATAAAATCTGACAAATGCAAATCAGCTGTTACACAACTTCAGAAAAACAGGCAGAATTAGCCTTTCATTTCCTCTCAAATTTCCCACTAACCTGTTTGTCTCTTTTACAGCTTTTTTTGTGCAAGCTTGTTTTTTTTTTATTCTTTTGTCTTGACCCTTGTAGTCAAAAACAGTCTACACACATTCACCTGCAATAAATATTTTTATCTCAAAATAAATATTTGTCTTGTCCTCTGAGTCCATGTCTAGGTTGCCTCCTCTCTGCTGCAGCCATATGTTAGTTAATGGCATCCAGGGTTCCGACCACTGATAAGTGTTTTAATGACTTTAGAAGCCTATCATTTCATTGGGCTATAAAACTTCATGTTCTTTTAGCTCCTGACTGGAGATTTATTCAGATCATTAATACTACCACCTTTACCGATTATTGGGTCTGGATCAGGTGAAGGCTAAAGTTAATCAATCGTTTATGTTTTTATTTTTTTTTAGGAAATCCGTATGCAGGTATTCAGTATCAAAGAACTAAATTAAAAGATGTTTTTTTTTTCATAAGAGGTCGCACATAGTACGATTATCAGCCCCTACCTCCTGTTTTTAGCTCCAATCCTTTCACCTTTCAATAACAAAAAAAATGTTGTGGGTAAAAAAAGGAGGTTCAGACTGCTGTGTCGCACGGGATTTAGCTTCTGGATGTGATTACGCAACAGAAATGCACATTAAAGACGCTTGTCAAACTGGGACTACAGCTTTCCGAAAATTAACTGCCAAAAAAGTTGCAAAATTGTGGCAAACGGCTGAATCTCCACATTATAAAACCCTGTACTTATGAAGCTGTGTACCTTTGGATGTGTCACAGTGAAGGAATAATGTATTTCTGTTAAATTCAGTGAGGCTTTCCTGATCTACACCTGCCATATAAAGGTTTGTGGGAATCCATATAGTTCCTAAGCACCAGATAATGTGTGGAAGTCAATGTTCTAAATGAAAGGGAGGCACCCCGCTTCCTTTTCCTACTTCTCTTTTTACTGCCAACACTATTCGGACAGCACTTATCATGGCTACTGCTGACACTTTTCCACTTTCGTTTACGAGTCCCTACCACTTTGCAGTATTTGGGTGGAGCCTAACATCTGCCATAATGACTGTTGTGCTTGACTGCTTTACGTTACTAGGGGGGCTAGTTAGTTAATTAGTCAACAGCTGCTTAACCTGTTAACTAGGGGTTAACATTTTGGCAAAAAATCTGATTTTCAGGTGTCCGATATAATATCAATCTTTTAGTTACCAGTATCGATAAAAAAATAAAAAAACAGTGAGGGAAAATGGGTTAATTCTGCACCGCCACTCTGGCAGATACTAGTCCTGTGGAAACCTTCTGATCTTCTGATATGTTCGTCTTCTGATGAACATATACAGCACTTGATTTTTTTATTTATACATTTAATTTTGATAGCTGGGAAAAATATTGCAATATAAAGTGATATTGCAACATTGTGGTTATATTGTATCGTGACTTAAGTATCGTGATACGTATCGTATCGCAACAGCCATGCCAATACTCACCCCTGTTAACTGACCACAACAAAATGCCTGAAAAACCATTGATAAAATCAGCTGCTGTTCTTTAACCCATGAGAGAGTCTTGCTGGTCATATAAAACCAATGTAATGGTGGACAGTAGACTCAACGTGGATGTATCAGGCTGCTAATTTGGAGATTTTTGAGCTCATAGACTTTCTATGAGTTTAAATCTAGGCACTAATTTGACCATAAAAAAAGGTTGTTTTTTGTGTATAGTGAACTATTTTTGTGGTGATTTAGACATGATCTGTGGTTATGAGTTGATAAAATCTTCAATGATTACTAGTGTTGTACTGATACCAATACCAGTATCGGGCGGGGCCCCGATGCAGCACTAAAATGCTGGTATCGGCGAGTACCAACAAATAGGGCACCGATACCATTTTGAGAGCCAAAAGTTTATTCAACTATTGTCACCCATTCCAGGTAGGCAATAAAAATTTCTACTGGATTCACTTTGTATTAGACTTTTTCCTGCGTCACAAAGGTAGGCAGCAGCTTGAAAAAGCCATGATAGCGATTATTTTACATCCAAGTAGTATGCAGCTCTTCATATATACACACACACATCTATCTATGGTATCGGCCGATACTGCACAGCCAGGTATCGAGGCAAAAAAAATGGCATCAGAGCAACACTAATGATTAATGACACATTTTCTATTCCCTTGTAATGTTCACCAAATATCAATACTACTGGGTAAACTGAAAGGGAAACAGACCAGCCCCATTGCAGAGGGTTTATGCTGCATAAAAGCTGAGGAGGATAAAAATATGTTGACCTGGACAAAACAGAACAGCAGCGAGTATCCAGATGCAACTGGTGATATTCCTGCTTCACCTTGACTTACATATAATAACCTTAGGTCCTCATACAGACTTGTGAAGAGTTCCTTAATGGTTTTCCATCTCAATCGTGGATTATGTCTCCGGTCATCCTTACACTGTTTAATAAACCTAAACCTGATTTAATGACTAGGTAGTAAGTTGCTTAAATACCTGTCTATCTGCTGTGGTGCTGGTGCTCGCTGGGTATCGACCATCAGCCAGTTCAGACCGGTGATCCACATGTTGACCTCCTCCTCGCTGTAGGCTGTCATCACAGAGATATTAAATAAAACAATACATTTTCTGATCACCATTTTTTTCCTGGACAAAACATTAGTCCCCGTTAACAATTACAATTATTATAGCAACTTTAACAATTACAAAAGTTTCCGATAAACAAAATAAAAAAAATGGTCAGGCCCAAATGTAAAGCCATGTGGTACTTTAGTATAGTCTTTCATTTCTTGTTACTTAGCAGTATATACTGTAATATATACTGTTTATTTTTTGATAGCATTTTGTATCCTGGGTTTTTTTTTTTTTTTTTTTTGATTCGGTGATGTTCAATATTGGATCAAATTTAATGTCTTGATTAACCCTTAAAAACTTATCAACTTGTTTTCTATAAAGTTGTTTTTATATTAAGCAATCACCAAGCTGGTGTGTGAAATTAGTTTTTAAGGATTAAACCAAGATGACCCTGCTTTTATGGAAATTTAAGAACTCTACAATAAATTTGTTTAGTGCCAATACTTAAGGCCCATTTTTAATTGAAAAAAAATAAAACTAACATAAGTTATCAATGGAAAGTGATGTACATCAATGCAAACCTGCTTTTAAAGGGTAGTAAGTCTAAAAACAAATGTGGGAAAATACAAACAAAATGAAAAAAGTTATCAGACCTTTAAGTCTGTTAAAATATGCACTGACCTGCGACGCTGAGTGTTCGCAAGCGAAACTCAAGGCCATACAGCACAATGAAGCAGTGGGCCGGGTCCAGTTTACGAGCCTCCTCTGGGTAACGCTCGAAATCACGCGAGCCTTTCCCCAACCGCAGCTCCCGGATCTCACGTATGTCAACTGGGGGAGGAAGAGGAGGAAGGGAAGAGAGGAAGGATAGTGTTGCATGAACACAAATATGCTCAACCATTAATCACAATTTGGCACGTTGTTCATTTCCGTGCCAAACACACAAAAATCTACTGCTGGGAAGCTGCATGAATGGTCACACTGTGATCAGGAGGCCAGAAACAGATTCTACACAAACATCTCAATCGTGGGCTGCAGGAAGGGTAACGTTTCTGTAGACATCTTTGAATGCAGAAGCACTGTTTGTTCTTGAAAAAAAAAAGAACTCCCAGATTAAATGAGTGTATTTAACTAGATAAATTATTCTGGTCAAGATGACCTCATAATGTAACATCAGTGGGAGGGAAAGTAAAAAAGGTCTGTGGCCCTCGGTACTTATTTCTATTAACACACAAAAAAGTATGCAAGATGCTGCAAATAAAACAAAAAAAGCTAGTTCTAAATAATATGTATAGCCTACTCTAAATTAATTTTGGCTGTAAAACCATGACCTTAAAACCAAAACCAAATAAGTTTACATACCAAAGAAATGAAATAATTATTTTATTTTGAATAATCTTTTTATAATTAAATTGACTAAAAACTTGTTCTTAATAAAAAAAAAAAATACTAAACTTTGGGCCCATTTCAGAGAACTGTTCAGTTCCAAAAGAGTAGACTTATATAATTTATTTTCAAACAAATAAAATCCATTTCCATCACACTTTATCCCGACTGGGGTAACGACTCTCCACAGGAGAGAGGCGGGGTTCGCCCTGGACAGGTCACCTGTCCATCACAGGGCAACACAGAGACACACGGGACAAACAACCATTCACACACACACTCACAATCAAGTCAAACTCAGGCCAATTAACCTAACAGCTTTGTTTTTGGACTGTGTGAAGAAGCCAGAGTACCCAGAGAGAACCCATGCCTGCACAGGGAGAACATGCAAACTCCATGCAAAAAGATCCCAGGCTGGGAATGGAACCTGGAACCTTCATGCTGCGAGGCATCAGTGCTACCCACTGCTCCACAGAGCAGCCTAAATCTAAGACAGAGTAATTGAAAAGGGTTGTTAGCAAAATAGGACAACCTATAAAGCTCTGAAACTGCATTTTGTAAAGATTTTTAACCTTAAAAACCCACCTGGTCGCCAGCGACCCGTTTTAAAGCGTTTACATCTAATAACTCAGAATGCATGAAAATTCCACTGGTAAAATGTTTACCAATATAGACATGTCAGACATCGTTGGAAAGCTTAGATTCTCCACAATTCAACCACCTAGTTCATTTTATGGAGACATCAAGCACCAAAGCACAATTAACACAGATATAGCAGCATGTCAAAATGTACCATGACAAAGCAGCCACAACAAGCAAGCATGTCTTTATAACTGCTGTTCGAAAAAGACCTGTTATTTTCGAGAATATTAAAAAACAACTTTGAGTCTTGTTTGAACTGACGCAGCTTGGGGGTTTTACTCACCCAATTTTCATGTATATATTCAGAAACTAGAAGGTGTTAGCTTTCAAATATTGTTTCACACATGTCATTTGGGCTTACAGTTTCTGTTATTTGCTTTGCCATTTGGGTAGGTGGATATTAAAAGGGTTAATCTAATCTTTATTAGCTACAGCAGGGTTTATACAGGAATGGATAAGTCTAATTGAATGCTTTTTAATGCTTTTAGAACAAATTTTACCCACCTTTGATGCAGCTGACAACAATATTTAGATTTCTTAACTGGATCTATGAGGTATCAAGGTACTGTCGTGGAATGGTTTATGTTTTATTTTTCTGAGTATTTCTGTAAGCCTGAGAGAATCTGCTCCGTTCCAGCTCCCCCTGCTTGTAGAGTTCCTCAAGGATCCATTTGTGGACAAATTTTATTTTCCTAATTTTTTTTTTCCTTAGCTTTTATTGTCAATACACTGTCATAAAATTAACTCTCTGCATTTAACCCAACCCTTTGGGGAGCAGTGGGCTGCCATCTTGGGGCGCTCGGGGAGCAGTGTGGGGTTAAGGGTCTTGCTCAGAGACCCAGATTGGCAGTCCGTGGGAGTGGGGCTCAAACTCAGAACCTCAGTATTCCAATCTCTATGCCTTAATCACAAGGCCGCCACTCAACTTTATTTATATACTTTCCATATCTTTAGGAAAGTGTAATATTTTATTACGTTCATTTCTGATAGTAATCAGATTTATTTTCACTTGAGGCATAATTATCCTTTCTCACTGAAACCACTGCTTAACTCAGGTCAAACTCAGATAAAAATTCTCTAAACCTCAAAGAAAATAAATCTGAAATTATAAATTATGATCATGGTGGAAACCGTCAATCGTCTTTTGGTGTTTTTGAAGTTATTTCTAAAAACACATCTGAACTCAGTGACTTATAATGCAGTCAGTTTCAACAGTTGAGCATTTATATTTGCAAATCAGTTTTACTCTGTATTTGTATTTTCCTTTATGTTGTAATTAATGTTACTTGTTGTTTTCATGTGCAACACTTTGGCCAGTGTTGGTTGTTTTTAAATTTACTATATAAATTAATATCCTTGTTTCACCCCTGTAATATTGCCAAAATAGAAACATCCTGTCACAAAGTGAGAAGAAAAATAAATGGTAAATATTTGTTTTGCTGCTCGTTGAATACCCTTTTCATTATTAGATGTTCTAACCACATTTTTTTTGTCTCATTCGGTATATGGATAACATTTCTCTAGAATGTATATCCTGATGTTGATCAGTTGGCTCGAAGCTCGTCTGCCTGGCTGTGTGTTTCCTGGACAGGGCCGCCTTTTACAGTTGCCTTTTGTATCTCTATTTCTGCCTCCTTGAACCCCAGTCGTGCTCAGCAGATGGCCGCTCACACTGAGCCTGGTTCTGCTGGAGTTTTTTTCCTGTTAAAA
Source organism: Cyprinodon variegatus (assembly GCF_000732505.1). NCBI lineage: Eukaryota > Metazoa > Chordata > Actinopteri > Cyprinodontiformes > Cyprinodontidae > Cyprinodon > Cyprinodon variegatus. Next base: position 559,873 of record NW_015150520.1, on the reverse strand, counting down.
GGAAGGTTTTTCCTCTCCACTGTCGCTACAAGCATGCTTAGTGTGAGGGATTGCATTCGAGTCAATGAGCCGATGCAATCAACAGATTTTCCTTAGATAGAAAACTTTGAATCAATTTGACTGTATGATCTGGTGAACTGTAAAGTCCCTTGAGATGACTTGTGTTGTGAATTGGTGCCATATAAATAAATAAATAAACTGAATTGAATCTAAGAGAATAGAGTCACGTCCATATTTGTATGAATCTCTTTTTGCACATTATAATTAATTCCATTCTGTATTTGCATTTGGATTAATAAATCAATATTTGGGTGCAATTCTTTGCACAGCAATGCAGGTTTTTTTCCAAAGCCAAATTTCTAAATATCTATGTATACTAAACTATTTTTCATATCAGATTTCAGTCTTTAAGTAATTTGGGCTTTTTTTTTTTGTCTTTTTCCCATCAAAATGTATCAATTGTTGTGCTACCATTTGAAGTAATCAGCTTTTCATTGTCAAAGTCTTTTAGTATATTATCAGTCAGTTGAGTTTAATCTGAAGGGCTATGGTTCTGTAACCGCAGAGCTGATGTAAACCCAGGACTCGACTTTCACACTTGCAGCAGTCGACACACCCACAAAGAAAACGTCCAGCTTATTGACATAGCAGATGTCTGGTAAAAACACAAGTAAACACATTCTTCTAGACACTCAGCACATTCTCACACAGTCCAATAGCTTTCTGAGAAAAAAAAAAGAAATTGCGAGCAGTTTTCCACAAGATGAACTCCTTCTAAATGAAATTAGCAACAACTTTATCTTCTTTGGCCACTGAAAAACACCACTTTTGGATTCTTTTTGCCGATAATCATTAGGTAAAAGTGAACAAGCAGGATGTTGTGGATAATACTGACTAAAAAAAGGTGGGAGTAGATCTGGTTCTCATCTAAATGGTCAGCATATGGCAGGGAGAGGGTCTGGCATGAGATTAAGAGAGGGGGCCATCTTCCTCACATAGTAGTCAGATTTTAGTTGATAGTTTCAAGAAATCCTTTGATCTTCCATTTGTGTTTTCAAAGGTTAAAATATCTGTGATTAAATGTCTAAAAAGATAGATGCACATTTATCACTGTCCTTTTAAATAAATGTAAACATGAGCTGTTATAACCTCTTAAAGTTAGAATGACAGTTTTGTAATATTTCAGTAGTAGACAAAAACATTTATCAACCCTGGCTTTTATTAACCATCTCTCCTATCTCTCTGTCTGGTTTCAATGCATGCACATTCCTGTTGCACCTTGATTTCTTCCCTTATTATTATTTCTTATTAATCTTTTTTTAACCACAACTCCAAACAGCCATACAATTGCATCTTTATACAATTGCATCTTTTTTGCATGTTGCATATTGTAACTTGACATTAACATCAAAATAAATACACACACAAGCAAAAAATGGACACAAACAAGTTCACATTATACAAATTCAAGGTCCAATTAAAGAATTACACTGGCAGTCTTCAGTTACAGAGGTCTTTAAAAAGGTTTGAAATCCTTACAGGAAAAACGTCTTTAGTATACTCTAGAATCATCTATCACGTTGCAAAGTATGTGACCTCAGGTCGACATTCAGAAAGACATCTGGTTACTTTAAAGAGTAGCTAACTCAAGGATCACAAATCTTAGCAGGTCAGTGAAGCTTTGAAGAAAAACCTCCAAGGTTTTGGAGGATTAAGCTGTACAACCTGAAATGGAAAGAAATTGTGGCGTTGTGCTTAAGCTCTCCCTTTAAGAAAGAAATACCTTCAGAATCTGAGATTTGGGACACATTTAGTTCGCTTCACAGTTATAAATCATATATATTCTTTATCAAATAATGTAAATAATATATATTTTTGCCTCAAGCAACAAAGCAGCAGTTTGAATGTCAAGGCTAGCTTCCTTAGAGTAGGGCCAGCTGTGAAGGTTGGTAAAATGCAGAGTCATCTGCATAGAAGTGTGTTTTATCAGTAGATATGTGAGCACTATCACCTTATGTACAATCCAAATGCTTTCTCTCACACCATTAACTTGACCAGCTTATTATTGGGGAAGGTTTTCTGCATGTTGCTTACCTATAGATCCCGGCAAAAGCAGATTAAAAAAGTTTTGGACACACTTTCATATTCAGTAGCCTGTCTTTATATTTATCAATTGGTCTGGGAACTCTTTCAAGAACTCCATAAAACCATTTAAGTGAATACCTGAGCTTTTACCAGTTAAGGATTTTATCAAAAGTGAAAGGGTGCCTACCACACAGAGATGTGGAGACTGTAATCCATGCTTTTATTAATAGATTGGATTACTGTAATTCCTTATATGCTGGCTTGGACCACTCACTTTTACACTGTCTGCAGTTGCTACAAAATGCAGCTGCCCGTCTCCTTACAGACACAAGTAAACTTGACCACATGCGAGGGACGTTCAATAAGTAATGCCCCTGACCCACTTCGAGATGTTTGATCGACCTGAAATTTTGCATGTGAAATTGTTTAAATCTCTATAGATTAAATAGTAAATTACAGCTCTGAACTAATTGTGGTTTCTGATTTGCAGGTGTTCAAACTGATTTAAGTCTGTGTTTTTGCATTAGAAAGGATGCACACAACCGGAGACTTTTGATCAAATGAAAGTAACTTATAGTGACAATGTTCCATAATATAACCTTGTAAAACGTTTTGCAATGTCATATAACGGGCATCATCACCATAAGTTACTTTCATTTCATCAAAAGTCTCCCGTGGTGTGAGTCCTTTCAAATAGAAAACCCGAATCACTGCTAGACACTCAACAGGCTCCATTTCAGACTTTACTCATCTTCAAGTACCTGTAAGTCAGAAACCACAAAAAGTTCGCTACTAAAAATTAGCTACTTAATCTATAGAGATTTAAATAACCTCACATGCAAAATTTCAGCTGGATTAAACATCGGGAAGTGTGTCAGCGGCATTACTTATTGAATGCCCCTTGTATCACCCGTTTTAGCCTCATTGCACTGGCTCCCGGTTGTTGTTAGAATAGATTTTAAAATTTTATTGCTTGTTTTTAAAGCTCTTAATGGTCTAACTCACCTAGTATTTGATTCAAATCCATGACCCGACCAGAACACTGAGATCCTCTAATCAGTTGGTACTGGTCATGCCTAAAACCAGACTTAAAACCAAAGGTGATCATGCCTTTATGGCAGCAGCACCAAGACTCTGGAATAACTTGCCTTGGCATATTCGATCAGCAGGCTCCTTTGAGGTTTTTAAATCCTCTCTAAAAGCACACTTCTTCTCCCTAGCTTTTAATCAAGTCTAAGTGGACATTTGGCAAAATTTTAAATGTAAAATGTATTTTAATTGAAACATTTATCCTATTATTTTTATTCTCCATTTAGTTTTTCTTTTTGCATTGTGTTTATGTATTTTAGCTTTCCGTTTTTACCTTATGCTCTTCAACTGTGATTCCTGTACAGCACTTTGGTCAATGCCGGTTGTTTTAAATGTGCTTTATAAATAAAGTTTGAGTTTAATTGAGTTGAGTTGAAAGCTTATATAAAGGGAGTGCAAGCGGCAATGAAAACAAGGGGGCCTATATTTGAAGTACCATACATTGCAAGCTGTTCACGTATGTCACACTGTACACATGAAGTCTAAAGGGCAGAGATAGCAGTACAAAAACCTGAAGAGACTTTAATATAGATGCTAAGAGCCCCCGTGAACAAAAACTGTTACATGTTTAAAGCTTAAAATGCACAACAAATGTATTTTCAGCATCATCTTATAGTAAAAAAGACAAGGTCTTGAGTTGAGTCACTTTCAGCCCAAAGCAACACCTC